>NC_091120.1:69873207-70173207 GCF_040183065.1 Periplaneta americana | reverse complement strand
ACAGTTGACTAAACAATATTCACGTCATCCGCATAAACAAGCAGCTGATGTAACCTGTTCAAATCCAAACCCTCCTTGATTCTAGAGCAAAGTTAAAAGTAAAGATGATAGTGCATCTCCTTGCTTTAGCCCGCATTGTATTGGAAAAACGTCAGACAGAAAGTGGCCTATACGGACTCTGCTGTAAATTTCACTGAGACATATTAAATAATCGAATTTGTTTCTTGGGAATACAAATTTCAGGTCATAGGCCTAATATTTTATTCTGAACTAGGTACCGTGATTACTTTCATTTAGTGACAGTACATTACTAGTTTTTTCATTGTCATTTCTTGAATCCCATAATTTCTTTGAACATAGAATTCTGAATGTTCTTTCCAAATCATTTCATTATTTCTTTTTGTATTTTTGGTGTAAAGTTATATAAATTAGTGTGGTGCATTTCATGCTCTATGTTCGGTTCAAGTTTGTCAAGTGTGACAAGAACAGAAGTCTGATTTAAAGAATTGGATTTTCTCGCTCGCTCGGTCTTGCCCCTTGTATGATCTGTGCCCTTTAAGTTCGGTGGCCTCTCCTACTCTCCTCTTCCAACCCTTCATGCTTTTAGCTGAGTAAGGATTTTAGAACAAATCTTGTGAAGTTTTATTTAGATGTAAGGACAGGCAATTTTTATTACAAAAAATATGATTAAACTTAGACAGAAATATACGTACATATAGGTACATCATGACAGTTGTTACTAAACCAATTACCGAAGAAAAGTGCTATAATTACATTCTTCATATAATATTCAAATAAATCACAATTTCTCAGTAACAATATTTGTGTGACTTTACGGATGATGGAAGTATTACAGGTACTATATTCGATTCAGGTTAGTCGAGTTTGACGAAGTTCGACATTCGTCTGCAGAAGAGGCCTGTCGTGTTTGTTCCATTTTGTTATAAAATATTCGCTGTCCTCCACTCCCACCCCTTCATGTTTTAGCATAGACGTTGCAATTAGTTTTTCATATTAAATAAGACGAAGTTTGTAATGTCTTGGTTGCCTCTCTCATGTTCGAACATTGCAGGACACTATTTTAAACCGCTTAAGGCAGGGCTGTGCACTTTACGTGATTCTGAGAATTGAGAGCTGTTTACTTTGAAAAGCAATTCTCCCGAGCGGTGTGACGCTTGAATATTGTACGTCACTCGCTGTCAGTGCAGTGGTTGACTCTGCAGTCGGATGGCGAACTTTGAAGGTGCACCCGCTTGAGAAGCTGTATGTTAGACGAAAACCTAAATTATGTCTAAAGATTGAACAGGGCTAATTCATTTGTTCCAAACACTAAACGACTTCTGCAAATGAAATGACCTCATAAGTCTCGGAAAACAAGCACAGTGTTATTTTGGTTACTGAGTTTGAAAAAGTTTTGTTTCAATAGCAAATATTTATTGATTTCAGATTGATAGAAGTACGATTTTGTTACAATAGTTTATTCATGCTATAGAAAGGTGTAAGAGAGTGTTTATTTTTAATTTCCTTCTTATGTTTCTGATTCTAATCCTTTATTACATATTATTATATTATTAATACCATTATGGAATTGTTAAACCATTGTGCATATAGATTGTGTAAATAGGCCTAATGATTTGTGTGTGCGTATAGAGCGAAGTTCATTTCATCAAATTAATAGGGGTGTTAAACAGTCTGTACTGTACAACGGATTGATGTAATATCCTTATAAACTATTATGTACTGAGAGACTGAATGAATAGAACAACCATGGCTCTTGTTATATTAATGCAGGGAAGGTAGCTGTAATGTGTGTCCGCCACTGCGTGAGCGTTCTGCTCCGGCTTGGAATCGAAGTGCCTTTCGGAGTGAGAGCAGCTCTGGCTGGCTGCATGGAGCCGCTCTCATGCCTGGCGCTGGCTTAAGGATTTGAGAACATATCTCGCGATTAGTTTTTTCATATGGAATAAGACGAAGTGTGCAATGTTTTGGTTTCCTTCCTCGTGTTAGAAGCTTGCACATACTAGTCGGTACTTTGAACATATGCGTTTTCTAAATATATTTTGTTTCATTTATTTATACTGTATTTATGTGAATGTTTAGTCATATCAATAACAAGAAAAATTACCTATACTCATTACTGTGCGTAACTTTGCAAGATATGTGCCTGATATCCATATACAGCTAAAGCGTAAAGGCGCAGGGAGAGGAGGAACTAAGAAGAAAGGCACCGAACATATGTAAAGAAGGGGAAAGATTGAACAAACGCAAAGGGAGCTTCAGTTCTACAAAGACTCGGCATGAACCGAACATAAGGCCTCGTACCGGTTATTAATGGACTCTGTTATTTTAGTTTACATGCTTCACTTCCACGTACTGTTGGGATGCCTATGGAGTAGGGCGAAGTTTGTAGTATCTTGATTATCCTCTCTCATGTTCGAACATTGCACGACACTACTATGAATAGCATCACGTCGGCCATGACCTTCTAAATTTTTACGTAATAGGAAACATTATTGCAGATTATCTGCGACAAAACAAAAGTGATAATCAGGCAGCGAAGCTTAGTGCCCGATAAAACAGGTTTGCTGTTCCTTTACTATAGGTATAGATTTGTTTCCTTGCTCGTGAGTAGTCATGGTCAGCAATGGAGAGGGATAGGTAGAGACCACAGATTTTCGCATAATGACCTGAAGCGTAGAATTAATATAGTAATTCCTGGTAATGTAGAGGAGTCGGTAGGCAAATTAAATAGTTATTTAAGCTTGGGCATAAAGACTGAAATATAAAAATAATTAAAGTATAACAGTAAACTGGTGACTCAAAAATTAAAAAAAAAAATGCGATTTACATGATTCACATTCATTGTTTGTAAGTTTAAATGAATTTTTCAACCCAACAATTAATATTGTACAGATAAATGTTGATAATGTTACTGCACTCACAGAAAGGGTTAAAACAATGAGCTATTTCAAGGATATAAAAAGTATTGATTGCAATGAAGCATTTGTTTGTTTGCAAGAAGTAGTTTTGAAATAATCATCCAAAACTTCCAATGTTATAGTTGACGTGATTGAGGCATTACCAGCTCTCATGTCGAATTAACCTGCATTTAGATCTGCTGTATTGAAATGTCTCAGGGTTCCTTGAGCATCTATTGACGCTGAAAGATTTTTCTCAAAGAATAATTTTTGTTAGGGGTCGTAGGCGCAGGTAATATTTTGACTTATGAAAACAGCAGATGTTACATAAGACATATAATTATTTTTTCCTCAGTGTTATAAAATTGTGTTAATTTTAATATATAGAATAAACTGGCGTATGAAACTTTTTCTATAATATTATTTTGACGTCTAATACAGGGTTAGTTTCTCACTTAAAAGTTCCTTTCCAAGTTATTCGAAATTATTGCTTTTATCTTACAACTAATTACCGAAAAAACGCGAAATATAATATTTCATCACGATTTTTTTTTTCGAAGCTAATAAGAAATTCTGTGGTCTCTAGCCCATGTTGTCACTTACTCGTCGACTGCAACACAAAGCAAGTAAACAGTAAATAACAGCGGTGAATCCGCCTAAGGAACAAGTAAGGCACAGTAGTACAACAGGACACGACCCACGCCGCCTCCCATTGTGCAAAGTAGAAGGACTCTAGAACACATTTAACCTGACATCACATGCCTCTCTCCCATCGGTCACCAAGTTTCGCTGTCTGGCAATATTATCAAATTAACCAGATTGCATTGATAGATGGTTTTGACTAATTCAAACTCAATGGAATCCTACACTTCGCTGAATGTTCGAAATGCCACAAAATAAATTTTGCTAATAGTAGCAGCATTCAGAAGCACCCATCGATCATTAATCGATGAAGAATCGTCTGTTGAATGCACGTAAAAGCACCGAGGAGTAATCGTGCGATAAGGAATTTGTCGCCTCTGCATAAACGCACTGAAAAATCAGATGTTTTTTTGATTCGATAACTACGTCATTCATTACCTCTTGCTAATGAGGTAGAAATATCCACTATTTCTTTCTGACAACTCGAGTACTTTCCTTGTGAGGCATATGGACGTGAGGCCAGCAGATGGCTCTTCATGGGCTGTCACACCCCGGATTATTTATGTGATAAACAGATTGCGTTCCATGCATATGAAATCGATACCCTCGGTATAATAAAGGAAACAGTAAAATAAAATATCAACATTGTATCTTATATTTTATTTCAAACTCATATATAACAAAAGTACATAAAATATTTATACATATAACCGAATATAACTAACGATGCCGCACAAAATAAAATTTCTCGTCATTTCCTGGCCTAGATCCATGACTTTCGTTCCCTTCTTCATTACCCTTGATGAATATAGGGATATTTTTCTCCACCACAACCTTCGCTTCATGTGGCTGTGAAACGGGTACCCTAACAGGAAAGGATATTGGAACGTGTAGGGGATCAGGGACAGAATAAGGGATCTCCACTGGACAGGGAAGTTTCTTTTCCATAGTATAAGGAATTTTCTTCTCTACATACACAGGATAGGTTTGTGGTACCGGTACTGGATAAAGCTTCTTTACATGCACTGTATAAGGAACTTTGACAGAGACTGGAACTTTTTTCTCTACTTCGGCCTTATAAGGTTGAGGAACAGGAACTTCAACTGTCTTGGTGATAACGGTTGATTTTGCATGGGACTTGAGTTGAGAGTCGCCTCCTCCAAAACTGCCACTTACGAAAGAGTGACCTCCTTCACGACTGATATATTTATGGTCTACTTCGTGAGCCTTTAATGATAGACCTCCTTCATGTCCAAATTTTACATCTCCATGGACTTCTAGTGGAAAATCACTTCTGTAACTTACGAATGAAGAACCTACTCTATGACCACTTAGTGACATTTCACCGCCATGATTTCCAAGTGAAGAATCTCCTCTGTGACCTCCCAGTGACAGACTTTTCCCGCGACCTCCCATTGATAAATCTATTCCGTTATTTACCATTTTGTGGTCATTCATTGACAGATTTTCGCCTTTTCCTCCTAATGACGGACCATGACTGTGTCTTTCTGTTGACAAACCTCCGTGTCCTCCAGTTGACAGACTTCCGTGTCTTCCTATTGAGAGACTTAATCTGTGTCCTGTTGACTGATATCCGTGTTCTCCTATTGACAAATCTCCTTGTACTGTTGACAGACCAATTCCGTGTCCTAATGATAGATCTCCTTTATGTCCTACTGATTTATCTCCTTCGTGTCTTATTGACAGACCTACTCCATGTCCTGTTGATTGATCTCCGTGTTCTATTGATAGACCTCCTTCGTGTCCTGTTGACAGACCTATTCCGTGTCCTCCTGTTAACAGACTTATTCCGTATCGTCCTGTTGAGAGACCTCCGTGCCCTCCAGTTAACAAGCTTCCTCCGTATCCTGTTGATTGACCTTCGTTTCCTTCCGTTGACTGTGCTCCGTTTCTTCCCGTTGACTGACCTCCACGTTGGCTTTTTGACTGATCTGCATGTCCTTTTATTGGCTGACCTCCGTGTCCTGTTGACAGACTTACGTGTCCTCCAGTTAACAAACTTCCCCCGTATCCTGTTGACCGACCTCCTCCGTGTCCTCCTGTTGACTGATCTCTGTGTCCTCTTATTGACTGACTTCCTCCGTGTCCTGTTGAAAGGCCTCCGTGTCCCTCTGTGGACAGATCTACATATCCTCCTGTTGACAGACTACTTCCTTGCATTATTGATAGACCTCCTCCTTGTCTTCCCATTGACAGAACTCCTTCGTGGCGTATTGAGAGACCTCCGTGTTTTCCTGTTGAGATACCTCCGTCTCCTCCTGTTGACAGATCTCCTTCGTGTCCTCTAGTTAAAAGATTACCCCCATGTCCTCCTATTGAGAGACTTCCTCCGTGCCCTCCTATGGAGAGACTTCCCCCATGTCCTCCAGTTGACAGATCACCTTTGTGTCCTCCAATTGTGATATATTCTTTGTTTCCTCTTATTGAGAAACCTTTTCCATGTACTCCTAGTGACAAACTACTTCCGTGTCCTCCTTGTAAGAAGTAACTTCCGAGACCTCCGAATGGTACACTTTCTCGTTCTCCCTGTAAAGATCTTCCTCCGTTTCCTCCTAGTGAAGAACTTCCTACGTTTCCTCTCAGTGATGAACTTCCTCCGTGTCCTCCCAAAGAAGAACTCCTTCCGTATCCTTCCAGTGAGGAACTTCCATGTCCTCCCAGTAAAGAAATTTCGCCATGTCCTCCCAGTGAAGAACTTCCATATTGTTTCAGTGAAGATCTTCCTCCATGTCCTGTCAATGAAGAAATTCCTCCGTGTCCTCCAAGTGCAACACTTTCCCTGTGTCCTCCTAGTGAAGTACTTCCTCCGGGTATTCCCAGTGATGAACTTTCTTCAGATACTGCAGCTGAATAATTTCCTCCATGTCCTCCTAGTGAAGAACTTTTTCCGTATCCTCCCAGTAAAGAACTCGCTCCATGACTTAAAAATGAACTTCCTCTGTGCCCTTCTAGTAACGAAGCTCCCCCGTGGCCTACTAGTGACGAAGATCCTCTGTGGCTTCCAAGAGACGAAGATTCTCCGTGTCCTCCCATTGACAAACTTACTCCGAAACCTTCCAGTGACAAAACTCCTCCGTGGCCTCCCAGTGACGAACCTACTCCTTGATTTCCCAGTAACAAACCTAATCCGTGGCCTGTCATTGACGAACCTCCTCCTTGGATTCCCAGCGGCGAAGCTATTCCGTGAGCTCCCAATGACGAACCTACGCCGTGATCTCCCAGTGACAAACCTCCGTGGCCTCCCAGTGACCAACCTACTCCGTGACCTGTCATTGACGGGCCCCCTCCTTGGACTCCCAGTGGCGAAGCTCTTCCGTGAGCTCCCAGTGATGAACCTACGCCGTGATCTTTAAGTAACCAAGCTCTGTGGCCTCCCAGTGACGAAGCTCCTCCAAGGCCGCCAAGTGACGAAGCTACACCGTCAATTCCCAGTGACGAAACTCCTCCATGGACTCCCAGTGACGAAACTCCTCCATGGACTCCCAGTGACGAAGTTTCTCTGTCACCTCCTCCGTGACCTTCGAGCGACGAGTCTGCTCTGTAATCTAGTGACGAGCGTCCTCCGTGACTCCCCAGTGACGAATCTCGTCCTTGGTGCATGGATCGTCCTCGAACTAGTGATGAACCCCCTTCCCCTATGTGGCCTTCCAGTGGCCAAGCTCCTCCGTGGTGTACTATTAACGAGCCGCCTCCGTGACCGTCTAGTGACGAACCTCCTATGTGCACTCCTAGTGACTTTACTCCACCGTAATCGAAGTATGCGCCTCCTTGAGCCTGGTCCTGAAGTCCTTTTTTTTCTGTTCTGCTATCATTCTTCTGGTCTCCAGCCAGAACTATGGGCACCGTTATTACTAGTAAACTTAATGTCTGAAAGAAAACATGACGCATTAGTTATTCAATTTAAGAAATGAAATGTTCACAAACAGTATATATCTTATACTGGGTGTTTAGTTCAAAATGTGTCTTTGCTCGCTGCATGCCGTCATGTGGCTAGCTGATGAGCCTAGAGAATTCAATCTTCCTACACTTCCGCAGCTCAGGTGTATAATCTAAGAGGCAGAGAAGTTGGCTAGCAAGTACGGCGTTCATTCTGAAGAGTACGTGCCGATACGTACGGTAACGCCGGTAGTGGCAGGAATGTGAACTGTTTGGAAATACGTACTGTCGAGATATGGGGAGAGGGTTAAGACGATTACTTACGTATTTGTTGACATTAACTTCGACGTTCAACATGGACACGAAGCATTTGATTTGTGTTATGAAATGTTACCATACGCAACCGATGATAACAAATACCCTGCGTACGACTTGCCGGCGCAAAACACAGTTCGAAAGAGGTTATGGTAGCACACAGACCGTACAGACCGCCATCTGTTGCTACGACGTTCAAGTTATACCGTACACATTCTCAAGTTCAGATTGAAGAACGCCTTAAATAATAGGAAACTTCTCTAACATATAAACTGAAACTCGCTTCAAATCGATGACCCAACAACAGTGACGTCATGACACACTTTGAAATGAACACCCAGTATTATTGATGAAATTTACAATAATTTGAGGGAGACACAAATTGAACATTATTATCGCACAGATTTCCTTCTATTAACGTACTGAGCTTAGATATAATCGATTACATTTTCTAATTTGTCATTTTATGAGGAATTATTATGATTCTCCAGGGAAAATAATTTCGATATTTCGAACGAAATAAATATTTTAGTTGTATCTTATAACAGGAAAGTATTGCTTGTATGACGCGTGCCCATATTATTGGAAGAAATTAAGTATACAAAATTTGTAGACTATGCTTAATTATCACTGTTATTAAATGTGAAGGTATTTTTTTTAGTACTTATATCCTATACAGAGTGGAAGTGAAATAATCCTGCAGATTATCGGAGCAAATAGCTCATGTTGTGTGTAAGAAAAAAGTGTAATATATTGATGCGAATTTCATACTTTTCTCAGAAAAAAAATGTTTTTTTTTCTTCCAAATTTTTAACACCCTCTTATTCGGTAACTATTACGAGTAAGATCGTCCTTTTTGTTCATATTGATAGAAAATATAATAAAAAATTATCTCTCAGGAGTATTTCAATTGCGTGGAAGGTTTTCATGTAAATTTAATTTATATATCACTTAATTTGAAGGCACTGAACAACGCGACAAGATTGCAGCGTTATAGCCAGAGAGGGTGTTCATTTAGGCAGACAGCCTGAGGTCTTGACCTCTTAGATGAGTATTACGGGAAGAGAGAAGGTGTGTGTCAGCGGCGATGTTGCGAAACTTCCAACTTAATTTTATAATTAACCCTGCATTTCATCACAAAAGTTTTATTTTTTTTCTGTTTTTTTTTTCTGATTTTTTTTTCTATTGATTTAAGTGGAACTTATCGTCCCTTTCAATATGCAAGGTTATTTCACTTCCACCCTGTATTTTTGTTTCGTATTAATTCTAACAAAGAAACCACTCAAAAGAGATGAAGTGAATTACAAAATACATTTGCTGCAACAACACAGTATAAGGAAGTTATACTGTTAAAGAATACAAGATAATCTGGATCATAGAGCTATAAGCAGAGATGTAAACCTAGAATGGGAGGATTTGAAAGATACTATATTGAAATCTGCAAATGAAGCCCTTGGTAACAGGAGGAAGTTTAAAAATAAGAAAGGAATATGGCGGTGGAATGAAGAAATAAAACAGATTATCCAGGAAATGAAAGAGGCATATCTTAAATACTTGCAAACAAAATCTACTGAAGACAGAATAGACTATAAGTAGAAAAGTGCTATAGCCAAGAGAGAAGTAAGGAAAATAAACAGAGAAAGTTGGGATAAATTTGTTAGTGACATTGAATACGATTTACATGGAGCACAAAATATGGCTTATAAAGTGATAAAACATCTAAATAAATCTGAGAAAGACTGCTTGAACATGAACAACATCAAACACGAGCAGTGGCTCAACTATTTTCAACATTTGTGGACAAATAAGAACAAAGATAATAACGAAACTCAAAATGAAGAAATGAATGATATTGATCCTATAGAATATTATGAGCTAGAAGGAATATTAAAAAGTTTCAAAAACAAAAAGTCGCCAGGTACGGACGCGATGAACATCGAGTTAATAAGATACGCTCCAGTAGAAGTAAAAATTAAGATATCTACAAATAATTAATAGGCTATATGCTGGAGCACATACACAATACCGAAAGAGTGGAAAATATCCTAAATATGTCCAATTTTCAAAAAAGGAAATAGAAATGACTGCAACAACTACAGAGGAATAAGTCTACTTAATATAGCCTATAACATTTACGCGAAAATCATCACAAGAAGATTGAATATTATAAATGAAGTAATGCTGGGAGAAGAACAAAACGGATTCCGGAAAGGACGTTCATGTTGTGACTGTATATTTATAATGGAACAGCTTATACAAAAAGGAGAGAATACAATCTACCAACGTACATATTATTTGTGGATTACGAAAAAGCCTTTGACAAACTCTTACGGGGAAAACTATGGAACATAATGAGGAACAAAGGATACCCCATCCATCTAATAAATGTTATACAAAGCCTGTATCAAAATACATTAATTACGATTGACAGTGGAACAGGCACAACAGCTGAAGTAAACCAAGGTGTTAAACAAGGCTGCCCGATGTCTCCAGTACTTTTTAGTATATATATTGACGAGGCTATTAAGAGATGGCAAGATACTATAACGGGGGGTATGAAACTAGGATATACAGTTTTAAACACAATTTCATTCGCTGATGATCAGGCTATCATAGAAGAAACAGAAGATGGACTACAAATGGCATCCTTCAAATTACAGAACATAATGACAGAATATAACTTGAATATATCTCCTACGAAGACAAAATCAATGGCTTTATAGGGAAAAATCCACTTAGATGCAAAATTATTACAAATAATAAAATAATTGAACAAGTATCCAACTTCCAATATTTAGAGTCTAATGTGACATATAACCGAAACGAAGATATAAATATGAAAGTTCAGAAATTTGGGAGAATATGCGGAACCATCAGGAGACACTTACGACAGAAAACTACAAAAGAAACGCAACTGAAACTTTATAAAGTAGTAGCCACACCAGTCCTAATGGACCTTAAATAGGAAAGATTAGAGGAAAATAGAGACTTCGGAAATGAAATTCTTAAGATCAGTTGCAGGGATTAGTCTCCTAGACCACAGAAAGAACACTGATATCAGAACAGAGCTGAACATATTTAACATGAACAACAGAGTAGAACAACAGAAGACAAATTGGCATGACCACATAATTAGAATGGATGAAACGCGACTTCCCAAAATAATGTTAAATTATAAGCCCAAAGGACGTAGAGATGTTGGGCGCCCAAGAACAAGATGGACTGACGATATTCCCTGAGGACGGAACAGGTCTGAAGGCCTAAACCTGAAATTTGATGATGATGATGATGATGATTAATTCTAACAAAAGCCTATATAATCATTAAAGCATGTTTTTATAATCCTTACAATTCTTAAGAGCTTTGTACTTACTGGAAGTTTCATAGCGCCGCGTTTACTCTTGGATCAGGCACATAAATGCTTCTGTCTACTTGGAAAGAATTGAACAGTTTATATACTGTGACATGCAGCCTTCCATTAGGAATCTTAATGTTTTACGGACGGTAAGCATAACAATAGTCTGTGGAGCAGAACTCTTAATATTCCTGGTTTTCTTTCACCTAGAACTTGAGTTTAATTTTGATGAATTTAATGAAGTCGAGAATCAATTTGGTTCAATCAACAAAGCGTCAAGAGAACGAAAGTGAATAATTCCTGATTCAATCCTAGGAAGCACTGGGATTGTTCATTTCAATATAAAATTCTAGAACAACTCTGAGCCCAATCAGTTTCTTACAGAATTAGCCTTGGTCTTTCTCAAGGATAAAAGATGATCGAAGCGTAATGTTGACCACGTGTTCTGTTTTACCGTGTGCGATAAAACGAATTTTATAGATATTGAGAGAGTTTATACAGGGACATCATTTTATTTTTACTTCAATTTTTATTGTACCTGAGTTTTTGAATGTACTTCACTCCCAGCCCTTCTACTAATGAAGTTCCAACTGTCCTCCAGACAGAATCAAGGCCGCATATAGTAAACAGCACTGAGTTAGTCCGTATAGTACGTTCCAGAAATATGTTCGCGTTTTCCAGTTACGAAAGAGTTTTCGATATTGAATCACATTTTCGCACAGGTACCGTCCGTTTGCTTACGTCGCATCCCTATTTTCCCCACCTGCTCCTGCACGCCCCTCTGTAAAAGCTGGGCTGTCTTAGCTCTTTTCTGAAAACATTAATTTCTGTTAGGAATTGGACGTTTACGCAATATTATACAACTATTAAAATAACTTAAATAAAAGGGCCTCGTTAAGTAATTAACTGTTACGTGATTTCCCCCCTGCGGCATAACCACTTGGACGGACAGTAGATAGCATGTCTGAGTAATTTTATCTGTGCAGGTCGGGCAGAAGTGAAGATTGAATTTACAGTACGTAAGGTACTCTTTTATAGAGTAGGTACAAAATTATTTCAACATGAGTTACTAGTACGAAGGACGAAACTGGCAATTGGAATTAGATACAATAATCTATAGTGCGATAATATGCACAAAAGAACTGAAGCCTGTATCGAAATGAACGGCCACCATTTTCAAATATGTGTTTAAATATCCATATTATGATTTTTTTTCAATTTTACTTCGTTCTCTAAATTGTACGCTAATGTGCTGTACACAGTATAATATACACCACATAATGAATACGTTCGCATGGATAACTCAGTTCGTGAGTAAAAACACTTATTGTTAATACAGTACTGCATTTTGATTAAACAAAAACCTAATGAAAATTATCGAACTCAAAATCGCAATATTTCCTAGTTTACGTATATGGATGAAGTACTTTTCCTCCCTCCTATACCTAGTAAAGTGATTTGTTTGTGTTTTACGCCAGAATCATCGAACTCCAGCCGTGAAAGTGGGTAGCGAACGGTGTTTCCGGTTCTCTAAAGGTATAGCCAGGTTAATATTACGAATGTTAGTAAAAATAAAATGATGTCCCCGTACATTAGGCCAAATAAACAATTCAAAATCAGAAATTAAGGGTCGTAAAAGCTGAGTTATTTCTTTAGGGAGCTAAATTTCTAAATGTCAACCGCAATAGTGGTGGCAGAGCTTTTGAGTGATCGTTTAGTGTAGAGTGACCAGATGTCCTCTTTTGTCCGGACATGTCCTCCTTTTCAGGCCTTTGTCCGGGGTCCGGGCGGATTTAAAAAAAATCAAGAAATGTCCTCCTTTTCGTAACTTGCAAGTGAGTAACATTTCGTAATATTATGTCAACTATGTTCTGATCACGTCCTTGAAGTTGGCATTCAATACTGTACGTTCAGCTGCTATTCAGAAATATATGTTATGAAAGCCAAATCACTGTTCAGATGGTGATGGAAAACAAATGAGTCACTGCTGGCAGTACTGACAACGATAGAGGAAGGGGTTCAGCGCGGAGAGGGATTTGTCACGTGGAACTTACGTCAGAGTTCAGGCGCTGTTTTACGAAACAGAATTTTGCGATGCCTGTTGTAGGCAGTTGTAAAAGCTATGGTATATGCCTCTAGTTATCTAGTTGAACCATAATTACGAAATCTATATCTTTTGTCTAAGAAAAGGGAGAAAGGGAAGACTAAATGTTACGGGTGTGACAAAATTTTTCATTGGCATTGCGCATTCATGTAGGTCATTCAATTACTCTGCTAATTAGGAAGTCCTGTAAGAGTCGGACATACAGAATATTTATGCCATGTCGGGTGTGACAGGATTGTTAAAATTTTTAATTTGGATTATTTTATTATTGTTTTCTTAAAACATCTGAAAATACAACTAATTAAAGATATTGAAGGAAATAATAATGCAATCACAATGTTTTGTTTCATTTTACTGTGAATATTAATCATTTTTGAAGAAAAACAAACTGTCCACACTTATTTATAACTCTTGGATGTTTCACTTTTTAACTACGACAGAAGCTTTTCCCACAGATACGTACTTTTCCTTCTTTGACCACATCCATGAACTTACACTATAGCCAATGTTTTTAGTAGGTTATTTTACGACGATTTATCAACATCTTAGTTTATTTAGTATCTGAATGAGATGAAGATGATAATGCCGGTGAAATGAGTCCGGGGTCCAGCACCGAAAGTTACCCAGCATTTGCTCATATTGGGTTGAGGGAAAGCCCCGGAAAAAATCTCAACAAAGGTAACTTGCCCCGACCGGGAACCGAACCCGGGCCACCTGGTTTCGCGGCTAGACGCTAGACGAATTTACCAATGAATTAACAATCTTTAACTGTGCTGTTTATGGTAACTATAGATTTTTATTTTAAAACGCTATATATCCCGGACTATGTTGCGTATTTTACCATACAGGAATAAAGTTCTATGGAAAATGTTTTTTGTTTAGATACAGGACCAGTTGACGTGAAATGACCCATAGGTATTTTTTTCCGTGTCGTGTAGATACCAGAATATGTGTCTCTACCCTCCGATGTCGCTCTAATCTCAATGGACAGTAAAAAAAGACAAGTTACGTAGGCTATCGTATCCAGTGATTTTCAATTTACTTCCGCTTTTCTATAGCGATAATGGAAGAAGCAATTCATAATTTTGTTTCAACGTATCTTACAGTAGATTTCAAAACTTTTATCAATGAATTAAAAGAGATAGAATACCGTATGTTATTGTTTGTAGTTACCAAACTGTCGCATCATGTCGTTAAATTTTCGTCCTCACGTTTTCTGAGATACGAGAGTTGAAACCCGGCCGAGGACGATGAAATCAAAGTAAAATGAAGTCCCTACTTTTGTTTCCTCCGAGAGGAAAGTTAGGCTCTCAGACTTTTCTTAATGAAGAATAAATAGAAACATAATCATTATAAAAGTTAATATTTTCATCACACTTCATTTGAAAGTAAATTAAATTAAGGCTTTAGTCTTCAATATCATTGATTAATTACCACACAAATGTAAATTTTAAAATTATCGAGTAAGAATGCATTGTTGTGGAATTTTTGGAAGTACATTACAGGATGGAAAATAATATATTTTGTAATTTGATGAATATGCACAAATGATTGCGATATTTCATCCATTATTAATTATATTAATTAATATTGCAATCGTATTTAAGAAATCTTTCGATTTAGGTATGAGATACCGAAAAATGAAAATATATATTTCTTCTCATAAATTGTAAAATAAGTATGAAAAATAATTCTTAGTCTTGGTGTAGGTATAATTATATCATTGTAATTTACATATAAAATAGTCTCCAGACCAGAACTGAATAAGAATGTCCTCTTTTAATAATTAATAGCATTCTACTTTGTGCTGTATACAGTCTGGGTTCATGTGATGAATTACATTACCAGAAACAGTCGAAATTTTCCAATTAACAATTTATTGCCTCCTTGCTTATCTCAGTTTTCAGAATATCTGTCGTATAAAGGGCTTTATTACTGATCCACAGGTGTGTGCGAAAATGAACACAGTAATACAAAAAACGGTGGTTTCAATTCGTTATGCAAAATTGCAAGAGTTTTATTAAATGACAAGTGAGCTTGTTATAAACTTGATGTAGAAATTAAATTGATAATATGAAACATTTTACATATGCGCCTTTGATTTCAGCCTATGTTGAACGCAGTTTTTCCGCATACAAAGTTATACTATCCCACACTCGGTGGTCATTTTCATTTGAAACTTTGAAAATGAATGCTGTTGTTTATTGCAGCAGGAACCGAAACCAGGAAAACAACATGCAAGAAAAGTAAGGTACGGAATTAATGTGATAAATAGATT
The DNA here is from genome assembly GCF_040183065.1 of Periplaneta americana. Lineage (NCBI taxonomy): Eukaryota > Metazoa > Arthropoda > Insecta > Blattodea > Blattidae > Periplaneta > Periplaneta americana. The sequence continues at coordinate 70,157,698 of NC_091120.1, read as the reverse complement.
AATTAATGTAACAGTTAAATATAGGGAAAGCAAAATTGTACACCATATACGTTTTCAGCATTCTAAAAGTGTAATGCAAAACTCTAAATATGAAAAAGAAACATCTTTTCAGACTTTTACCACATTTGTGACAATTTAACTATAATTTACAACAATTATTCTCAACCTCACCAGCATCTTAGACCGTTCCGATATTAACCTTTATTATACAATGCTTCTATTGCCCTGACTTTATAATACGCAATAATTGTACACAAAACACGGAACATGCTTGCTTAGGCGTGTGTCAAATTCGCTTCCGCTGCCTGTACTTGAAACACGTCGACTACATTCTGTCCGGCGTCATATGTTCATCTCAGACTAATACAAATATACCGGCCCTGATATAATAATTATGCGCTATCTACATCAAACGTAAACATCAGCAAACCATTTTCCTTGTACCGATTTATTAGACATATTCCATCTAATTAGCAAACCACCTACGCCATCTTTATCAGCAAACCACGTTCCTTATATCGATTTATATTCGTAAACATCAGCAAACCACGTTCCTTGTACCGATTTATTAGACATATGCCATCTATATTAGCAAACCACCTACGCCATCTTTATCAGCAAACCACGTTCCGTATATCGATTTATATTCGTAAACATCAGCAAACCACGTTCCTTGTATCGATTTATTAGACATATACCATCTACATTAGCAAACCACCTACGCCAACTTTATCAGCAAACCACGTTCCTTATATAACCCGTCTGAAAATCATTGCAGACGGCAGGTAGAGTAAGCTTGGACATAAACATGCGATCGATACTGTATTACGTCACCCTGTTCTGACGTACTATGCACAGTGCTGCAGTAAGTAAAGAAATGCCTCAGTTCAGTTCGTTCAGTCTGCTAGTCGATATCGGAAGTGTGTGTGTACCCAAGAGCGAATGGAAACTCCGCCGAGACACTCGTCACGCGAAATCTTACACTCACAAAGTAGAAATATAATATACAATGTGCTAAAATTTTGTAAAGAAGAGAAAAAGAAAGGTCTTATCATGCCATTAACGAACGCTATGAAAAGAACAGCAACGGCGGTGGGGAAGAGTGAAAGAACAATACATAGTATAGCTAAGGAGGTGAGGAAGCAAAGCGCATTGGAGGACTTTTTTCAACTCCTGGTGAAAGCCGCCCACATCCAAAGAAAATTGTACTTGATGATTTTGAAAAACTGTGTCATACGCAGAACTTTTTTGGAGTTTTATGAGAAGAGAAAAGAAATTCCCACTCTACGCAAGCTTCTGAATGCTGTTAAGAAAAAGATACAGTTTAATAATGGAAAAGATACATTCTGGAGGCTGTCAGTTTCGAAACAAATGACCGCATAATCAATAAGCGAAATCAGCAAAGAAGTCTGGATAAAATGATTCTAATCTGTTAAACATATCGAGGATGAATATTGGCGTCGTGACGCGTTAATGGAAGAGGAAGTAGAAAGGGTAGTAATAAACATAGGCATTGTGAGTAGAGATGAAGATGAGATGGATTATGATAGGCCAGGTAGCAGCACAGATACAGCAGACGAAGGCAGTTCAACTGATAGTGCAGATGAAATTGAGACCTCAGCCTCGGGCATACAGCTACTTCTGGAATAAAGTACGTGTGTATACCGTACATGACGGAAAAATTAAATTCAACTATGGTATTGGTAATTGTATTTATGTTCACAACAGCTGTTGATGTTTTTATTATCAGACTGTACAAACATTTCTCCAGCTGACTCGCCACGCATCGAGACTGAGCGGATCGCATTCGCGACACACGAGCGCCCTCATCTGAAAACTGCAATGTTTCGTCAGACGGGTTATATCGATTTATATTCGTAAACATCAGCAAACCACGTTTCTTGTACCGATTTATTAGACATATGCCATCTACATTAGCAAACCACCTACGCCATCTTTATCAGCAAACCACGTTCCTTATATCGATTTATATTCTTAAACATCAGCAAACCATGTTCTTTAATAAGACGAGTTTAAATACATTTTCAGGTACGAAACTTCCGTATGCTAAGTTGATTACACATAATCCGCAGGACGAAATGCAACTGGACGGAATAGGAATACACGAATGTTACATTGTCTTCATTTGACGTTGACTCTTATGTAACTGTCAAAATGAAAACTAATTTTTTTCGGAATGCACAGAATGTGAATTGAAAAGTTAGCCTATAGCATGTGGATAAAACTGTTCATGTCTTAGAGTAGTCTGCTACAAAGAATTGTGAAAGTTTTAATATGTTTATCAGAAATTAGATGGTAATATTTCCATAGCACTATGTAATTATATTAACACTTGCATACAGGTTCTTCTGAAAGAACTAGTATTACTTCGTGCATTAGATGCATGTTGCGGCGTTGATTCTATCTGCTCAACAGGATGCGCGCTTTGTGCTGTGGACAGCTGTGATGATCGCATTGTCCCACATCCTCTTCACCAGATGACAAACTTCTCTACTATCTTTAAATATCTACTTAATTATCTCTTCGGTGCAGATGGAGACATCCCAGCATTGCCGCATACCTCTTAAATTTTTTGCTGTATGCACTTGAGCTTAATTTCTATGGAATTATCTAGATAATATTCTTTATCAAAGTCATGCAATCATCAACATGTACGACATATTCTTTTTGTTTATTCTTTCATTCTTTGAGAACCATTACCCTAAGTAAACACGAGGTATTATAGTAGTCATTTTCTCCCGTGCTAGAAAAATAAGGAAGATATGTACTCGAGAATCTGACATTGAAAAGTTTACAAGCATTAACTTAGTTGCCAATACTTCTAACTACAGGAATGATTCAGCGTCCCTCAGATTGTTGGATGACTAATAAAACACAAAGTCGACCTGGTTGGCGAGTTGGTATAGCGTTGGCCTTCTATACCCAAGGTTGCGGGTTCAATCCCGGGCCAGGTCGAGGCATTTAAGTGTGCTTAAATGCGACAGGCTCATGCCAGTAGATTTACTGGCGAGCGTCGTTAAATAAAACATAGAATTTAAAACACAAACATCCACAGTTATTCTTAATAGGTAGAAGTCGACCTGGTTGGCGAGTTGGTATAGCGCTGGACTTCCATGCCCAAGGTTGCGGGTTCGATCCCGGGCCAAGTCGATGGCATTTAAGTGTGCTTAAATGCGACAGGCTCGTGTCAGTAGATTTACTGGCATGTAAAAGAACTCCTGCGGGACAATATTCCGGCACATCCGGCGACGCTGATATATCCTCTGCAGTTGCGAGCATCGTTAAATAAAGCGTAACTTTAAAATAGGTAGAAAGAAGCAGTATTACGCTTATATTATATGAGGCAACGTCGCTAGCTGGCAGACTGAAAGAATCTGGGTAATATTAAAGTTCAAACATTAAACATTTACTTTATCGTATGGTGTTTTATTGGACATTTAAGACAATTTTTACAGCATGATATAGTGAAAAGAACTACCAAATTTTGTAATACTAAAATAATTCGCTAAAATCTATGCAAATGAAATAAATTTTCTAATGGACTTGCAGTGAACAATGATTATTTATTTTCATACACCACTAAAATTGGAAAAGACGTTTTTTATTCAAACCCAGAACACTCCTTTTTTACCTTGTTTTGCCTTTTAACAGTTTACTCATTGCCTTTATAAAATCCTTAATTATTTATTCAAAATATTATTACAAAATTCCTCTTCCTATAGCTCCGCTTCTCCTCACTAGTTCTCTCCACACACACAAACCCTCTCTGTTTCTCTCTTTCTCTCTCTCATACATACACACACACACTCGTACACGCTCTCTTTCCCTCTTTTTTTCTCACTTTGTACCGTATTTGACGGTCATTCCTTCAGGATTGCGTAAAGTGATCTGTGAATTAATTAAACCCTCAATCGCTTAATATTTCTGTTGCTTATATTTACAGTAGAAATAATATCAATAGCATGATTATAGCCTATTTATATGACAAGATGCAAACTCCTACAATATTATCCAGCACTTTTAACATTGTGAAAGTTATCAATGATATTTCACAAAGTTAATTCCGATGTACTTTAAGAGAGAAATCACTCATCTCGTTATGGTGAAGTGTGTTAAACTGACAATCTTTAATAGAGGTAAGCTCGTCAGTGACGGATTTCTCCCTTACTGTAAGTCCCCTGACGCCAATTCTTTTTTTTTTTCGGCACATTGCATTTTGATCTTTTCTTCCTGGTTGAAATGTTATTTATTATTGTGTATTTATCGACAATTATGTCGACTAACCTATCTTTTACGAGTGAAAGTTTCGATTTTTGTTATTGAGGTTACATTTGTTGTTTTATATAGGCCTATGTTTTTAACACACATTTCGGATATTTTACATCCGAGTAGGCCTATATTAGAAATGCGCCAGATAATTTATTTCTGGTGGCATTTGTTTTATTATTTTATTGTTTCTTTTTGAATACTAGCTAGGATCTGAGAACTGCTCACTTTTATGTTTTTTATGCATCACCTTGTTGAAACTGCATTTGTGCATCTCGTTTTTACCGTGACGACGTTTTTTTAGTTAGTTTTAGCATTCACCTTGTTGAATATGTTTTTGGTTATGTTAAGAATTTTAAATAAGAGCGCAAATAGCCATAGTAGTTGACGCGCCATTTTAAACCCTACTAACCCCTCGTATTTAGATACATTACGCACACCATACTCACGTCGAAATTCCCTTTGAACTCTTTTAACACTCTCAAATTTAGCATACCAAAGAACACATTGTGCTCGCTGTTGATTTGTAATAGCCATTTTAATCATCTACGATTTTCATTTGTCCTTTCAGATTATGCATTGTTGATTGTCATATAATATGAAAACTGCCATCTTTTAATCATAATATAACCAGCAAGAAATTTTTTTCTACTATCATAATAGCTTTGTAATAATAAATTAATATTATCCATACTCAAACGGATCAGAATATACTATATTATATTATAAAATAACTAGCACATGTCTTATAACCAAACACTTGTGCGCGGTAGACTATTAGCTTTATGTCAGGTTGTATTTTATAAAGTTCAATCATGTTTTTAATTGTATTGTTTATGTTTGTTTCAGGTAAGTGACGTAGCGTGCTGTTGTCTATTACATGAGTTTGTAAGTTTAGCATTCAGTATTATAGCACATGTAAAAATGGTTTACTTAAATAGTGCAACTTTTGGGAATTTTTTTCTATACTTCTTCATACACATTAAATAAGTCTTCTTTTCTTTAAATTATTTCGTCATGTTTTATTTTACGAACAAAGCGTTTATTAGTTGTGTGGCCTAATCGCTAGCCAATAGAACCTCAGGAAATGTAAATTTCTTCACATACTAGGACATGCAAGTGAAATGATAACATTAATGACGTGAACGTCTTTTCTTGTGTGAGATTCTTTCCAGTCTCCGCTTTCCAAAACATAAACACTAGGTTCAGAATTGGCGGTCGTTAATAAATTCAGTGTTTTTATAGAATTAACTTCACTAATGATTATTGTAGTAGATTTATTTAATTGGAAAGAGAATTTTCTGTGCATCATGAATCATAAGCAGCAGTGAAGTTGCCAATAGTATTTTGCCATCTTTGGAGAACTGCTGTATTATTTTGTAAGCTTTTTCTTCGAAGTTGTTACATATTTTTAAGAGTGTAAACTATCAGAAAATGAATAACACGTTCACTTTAAAGATTAAAATCCTTGACAGATAAGTTTACCAGTGACCTCATGTTATTCTCGATATCAGATACGTGGGAGCTTCTCGAAAGATTCCGATACAATTATGAAGTTGAAAGAAAGAAAGTAAATATGTTTTCTGAATTTTCCTCGATGGTCTATTGGTTGCAACAACTACCACTGAATCAGATGTTCACGGGGTCAGACGCTGATAAGGGAACTGTCCTTTAGAACAAAAATTCTTTACGTGCCATTCTTCGAAGAGAAAGCATAGATCTAAATTGAAGGCCTGTGTATTATATGCATGGCACAAAATGATCTTATCCCTCAATCCCTACTCACTGGCTAGCTAGCTAGTTAAATAAAATAAAATAAATTAAATCAGATATTTCCAGATAATATTTATAGATTTCTTCTCCCTTACTCAAAATTCAATACGATTCTTATAATAGCACAGTGGGCTCTTACGAGGTGTGCGTGGTTTCATAACACTTTCTTCAAAACATTCTTCGTTACTCCACGAGATTTATGAACTATTGTTAAAATAGCAAAAGGTTTAGCTGCATACTTTCCATATTTCTTGAACCATAGGTAACAGAATGGACAATAATAATTATTAACACATTAATTAACTCTACATCTGTTTGAAGATCCTACTTCAACTTAGTCACCTGAGAGTCAATATCTTGTTTCACACAAAAACATCCAACAATGGAACACTAAACCAATCCTCATAGGCTGAAGATCCAAGTTTCTAGTCATCCGAGAGTCAATATCTTGTTTCACACAGAAACATAACACACATTCTAGATATAGTGAACGGTTCACACAGAAAATGAAGATGAAAATTATGATTTAATAAGTATGAATGTTTATTTCTGCATTAATTACACATTCATACGAACAATGAAGACATTAAAAAATATACATAGGCATTATGTACAAAAGTATCTATGAAAACTGTTTCAATTTCGACAGATAGGGACAGGTCTGGTTTAAAATGTGAAAATGGAAATGAAAGAGAGAAGACACCATTTACTACTTAGTATATCCGACAGTCGCGTCATTTGAAGTTTTATAGTGTTTCAAAACTGCAAATTAAAATAGGATTAGTGATGAAAACTATGATCAAAACCTCCAAAATCATGGCCAAAGCTGTGACCAAGTTCTTGGCCAAAGCTGTGACCTTCCAGCCCACCACTGAAACCCTCTTCATGTCCCTTGATGAATACTGGTACTTTGTTCTCCACTACCACTGGAACTTTCACAGGGTAGGGATGAGGTACGGGTATCTTCACTGGATACGGCTTAGGTATATGGACAGGATGTGGTACAGGGAAAGGGACCTTGACAGGTACATTCACTGGATATGGGACTGTCTTCTCTACAGGGTAAGGGACTTTCTTCTCCACGTACACTGGGTAAGGTTTGGGCACAGGGACTGGATACGGCTTCGCCACATGTACTGGGACAGGGACCTTGAAAGGGACCGGGACTTTATTCTCTACGTGGACTGGGTAAGGATGAGGTATAGGCACTTTGACTTCCTTAGTGATGGTGATAGCCTTGACGTGGGCCTCGTGGTGGGATGATTCACCGCCACCAAAACTGCCGCCCCCAAAAGAATGATCTCCAACAGATAGTCCTTCGTGATTTCCCAGTGTTAGACCTCCATGTCCGAAGTGGCCGCCCCCGTAACCCAGGTCATACAGTCCTCTCTTTTCTGTCTTCTTGTCCTTCTTCTGGTCTTTGGCCAGAACTAAGGACGCCGCTGTTAGCAGAAAGACGCATATCTACAAGAGAAAGTGGTGATTAAGCTGGCTTTACTGCAGGTGTAATATTCTTCTTTGGACTCCTTGCATTACTTTTATATTTATAACAATAAGATCTTCATAAACTATTTTTAAAATCCTGGATTTTTATGTGCATAATTGAATACAGATTTTAGTTAATGTAATTTTCTGAATAATATCTTTAATTTACATTAGTCTTAATTTTATTGCACTTAGTTTGAAATTTGTTTTAATATAATAGTAAACATGAGAGATTTAATTATTTTATGTGAAAGTACTCTGAAACTCAATGAAATACCGTGACTGGTAGACTATGTCATCAATCGTCAATTCCCCAATACCATTATAATCATCAGTACTATAACCATCGATTTGCACTGAAAGATCGCGCCTTTTGTCCAGTTTCATTTCTGTACTTTTTAAAATCATGAACAAATTTCACAAATTCACAAGTAACGAAGCTCTCTAATCATACGTATGGTTAAATTCGCGCATGTTTACATTTTCTGACATCACGATACAAAATTAATTATGTATAATATAAAATATATTTTGTGACTTTAGCACTTTAATACATATTCCGTTTCGTAATAATAATTAAAGTGCCTATTGAAAGGAAAATTGTCTCTGATATATGAAATATTTACTATAATTATTATAAAACGGATTTGTAGTTGCGTACCTATTTTGTTTGCTACGTTCCAGAAGTATGTTATTCAGATATCTCTACGTTTCATGTACACGGGATGCCCCTATTAAAATTCTATATGGTCTAAAGTGCCTAAATGAAATATAAACTCCTATGTTTGTGTCTGAGAAGCTCCATTTTATTATTTTGCGTATAGCCTATAAAAATACCGCTACTAATAATTAAAAAATGCCTAAAAACTACAGAAATTCTATTTGAAATGTAAAACAATTATCTTACAGACGAAGAGTGACCTGGCAAGTTCGTCTATATTAGTCTTAGAAGGGCGGGGGAAATTCGGTTGCAATATCCTGACGTGAAAAAAAGTTATTTCAACGGTGAAGATGTTTTTGACGGCGCTTTGACGTATGTTGCCATTCAAGAACATGCAAAGTCCCTCTACCACAAGAGTGACTGGTGACCAGGTAGGGCACCTGAGTCGAAGGAGCGATCTACTAATCTGCTATGAAGCAGGAAGTTTGCTCCAATAACTTTTTGTGATGTCGAAAAAAGTTTTTTTTTTTTTTTTTTTTTACAAACCGCTGCTCAGGGAGAACCGGGAGAAATTCACCATGGACAATGTATAGAAAAACATACGGCGGTGTATTGCTATTAACAAAATATTGTATTCTGCAACTTGTGGTTTTTTTAGTCAAATATAATAATAATACTATAGAAGATTTCACAAAATATAATGGCTTCTTTGAACATAAATTTCACTTAAAATGTAATATTTACTAAAATTAAAATTATTATTACTGTTAATTTGACATAAATTGGATTTTATAAAGTCATAAATCTCTCATTCTTACCTACTACTTACTTACTTACTTACTTACTTACTTACTTACTTACTGGCTTTTAAGGAACTCGGAGATTCATTGCTGCCCTCACATAAGCCCGCCATTGGTCCTATCCTAAGCAAGATTAATCCAGTATCTATCATCATATCCCACCTCCCTCAAATCCATTTTAATATTATCTTCCTATCTACGTCTCGGGCCCACACCTGTGGAGTAACGGTTAGCGCGTCTGGCCGCGAAACCAGGTGGCCAGGGTTCGATTCCCGGTCGGGGCAAGTTACGTGGTTGAGGTTTTTTCCGGGGTTTTCCCTCAATCCAATATGATCAAATGCTGTGCAACTTTCGGTGTTGGGTCCCGGACTCATTTCACTGGCATTATCACCTTTATCTCATTCAGACGCTAAATAACCTAAGATGTTGATAAAGCGTCGTAAAATAACCTACTCTTCGTCTCGGCCTCCCCAAAGTTCTTTTTCCCTCCGGCCTCCCAACTAACACTGTATATGCATTTCTGGATTCGTCTATACGTGCTACATGCCCTGCCCATAAATATCTCATTCTTAGCACCAAGAAATCCTTCCCTAATTATAATATGCATAGTAAATTGTACAATGCAAAAATTTCAGCTTTGTTTTCACTTTCTGTGTTAGTTATGCTTTGTCCAATGAGGCAGTTCCGTTATTGGGAAAGTTGAAAGAGTGACTTTCTAATAATTATTATTGTGTATAAACGCACATACGTATCAATATAATCCATTAAACAAATAATTCCTGAGCATTGTTGTTTAATCAATAAAAATATTCAGTTATACGACTTGAATTTAGTACAATCATTAGTCATATTTACATCGGTATATACCTACAAACGTGAAATGCAGAGCTTTATACTTACGAGAAGCTTCATTTTGCCTTGTATACTAGCGGATGAGGCGCAGAGATGCTTCTGTCTGCTGGGATGTAATGAACTGCTTATATACTGCGATGTGTGGATTTCCTGTGCTTTCTAGTCAAGTATTTCGCACAGCAGAACATATATTATAACGACCATTTTCATAAGAACCATCTCATCATTATCCACTTCAACTAATAAATAATTGTCATATCCTCATTAACAGTACAGGTTATTATGTAGCCCTGCGCTGTGATAATCACGTATTGTATTTACTGTCTTCTCATCAGAAGCAGCTCTGAGGCTTGATGAGTTCTCTTCGAGTTATGATTCGGAATGTTAAATTTATTTATTAATAAGCCTTTGCGAATAGAGGAGGCGGCCTCCAGATATGGAGGGTAGCTGCGAATATATTGAATAAGCAGTCGCGGGCAGCTGATAAGGGGTGGTCCTCCAGCTTGGGGGTTGGGCGGAAGCCTAACAACCCATCACCGTAAAAACAGCTTATTACGAAACCATACAATAAGCCTCGGAATGGGACTGATTCTCTGGTAAGGGGGATGAAGTTACAGGAGAATGGAGAAAGTTATACAACGTAGAACTGCAAGCATTGTATTCTTCACTTGACATAATTAGGAACATTAAATCCAGACGTCTGAGATGGGTAGGGAATGTAGTACGTATGGGCGAATCCAGAAATGCATATACAGGATGTTTCCGAGGTGGTGTTACAAACTTTCATTGATGATGGCGAAGGGCACACATATCAATTTGAGATAAAGAACCGTGGTCCGGAAATGACAGAGTCGAAAGTTACAAGCGAATATAGTTGTGTGGAAATTAAATAATTTTATTCCTCTGTACACCTTATTTATGTGTATTTTTCTGTACATCTTGCACATACTGTATTCATCTGACGTTGTTTACATTGTCTACTTACAGTATTCCATTCAATGCGCTGTCTGAGGGATGTGGACAGGAAACTACACTAAAGCAATGCAGATAAAGTAATGTGTAACGGACATGGTCGGTCCTGATATGCACGTCTGTAGACAGTAGTGTATGTGTACAAGTTGCAGTGTCCAGTCGATCAGTCCTAGTGAAATGGAGGAATACATGAGAGCGGAATACGCAGACTTGACTTTAGAATATGAATGAGACAATGGGAACAGTAGACAAGCTCACAGATTGTATCGGGGCAAGTACCCACTTAGGAGACATCCGGCCCATACCATCTTTCCACGACAGTTCCAAAGGTTAAGGGAAGGAGGGCACGTGGTGTCAAATTACAATTCCATTTCCACACAACTATTTTTGCTCATAACTTTCGACTTAGTCATTTCCGGACCATGGTTCCTTATCTTAAATTGATACATGTGCCCTTCGCATCATCCCTGAAAGTTTGTAACACCACCTCGGAAACACACTGTAGAGTGTTAGTTGGGAAGCCAGAGGAAAAAACCTTTGGGGAGGCCGAGACGTAGATGGGAGGATAATATTAAAATGTATTTGATGGAGGTCGGATATGATGATAGAGACTGGATCAATCTTGTACAGAATTCTGCCTTCCTCTTTGTTTCCTCATATGATCCGTATGTCTTAATGGCGTCTATCATCTGATTTCTTCTTTGGCCCGAACTCTTCTCTCGTTCACTATTCCTTCCAGTGCATCCTTCAATAGGAAGTTTCTTCTTTTCAGCCAGTCACCCAACCAATTTCTTTTCCTCTTCCTGACCAGTTTCAGTTATAATCAGTTTTAAAATGTGCAAAAATCTGTAGATCTTTCTCATTTTATCATGTGTAACATATATTATACAAAAGTTCTATTACATACACTGTTTGAATTGATCTTTGTTGAAATCTGAATTAATTTCCACTATGATGGAGGAAGGAATTCTTGTGGAAAGAGAAATTCGGTTCAAACAGATACATGTAGTCGCTAGTGGGGGGGGGGGGTATTGATGAAGTAGCAGTATGTTTAAATTTACTCAAAGCCTGAGTTTGGTGACTTGCTAATAATTTATGTTATTATTTCATATTTTATCAGATGAGGTGCTTTGAAGAGTGGAGTGATTGTTTTCACAATTCCAAAATCGAAAATTATTTCCAGAATCGGAGATATCTGTCACAGATTGTAAACAGGCTACTTCCTTGAAGTTTTACATATTATTATCCTTGACTGACAAATATCGAGGGATAGTTCGGGTGGTAGCACATTTGCGTACTGATCCAAGGTTGCATTCGGACGTCGGTTCGAATCACAATTGGGGTGATTACTGGTTGGATTTTTCTGAGGTTTTCCTCGACTATAAGGCGAATATCAGGTAATCGCTTGGAGGATTTTCGGAATCATCTCGTAAAATTTAATATCATCATATCATAAATTTTATCGGCGCTATATAACCTTGCAGTTCATACAGCGTCGTTAAATAACATTAAAAATCACAGTCCATCAAGGGATAGAAGAATAATTTACTGAGATTTTTTATTGTAAAATGATGTAGGCCTATTATAGAGACTATTCCTTTTATATGACGTCATTCCATTTTCGGCCAATGAAGTGTAATGAAATTTTGAATTCCAGCCAATCACAGTCATACATCGCGATAATTTCTGCGGCTCGATTAATCACTATCAATTTATCGCATGGTCATTCTTTTGTTTAGTCAATGTCGCCAACCGTTTCCACGTAATTCGATGAACATGAATCCATTGTACTAAATAAAGTGCGAAATCCTATTTCCACATCTACATCTTTATCTTCTAATACCATGTCCATTGTATCTAAAGAAAATGACACTCCTTCATAACAATTGTTCATTTAATTAATGTATTAATCAGGTTATTTGTAATTATACCTACTTTAAAATGTTTAAATTAAATTATGATTTCAGCAGATAATGAAAATGTATTTCTGTTATAATAATAAGAGAAAAGCACAGTACATTGAATTAACATTTTAAATCTGTATTTCGCTTTTCTCAATTGGCATTACTGGATAACATTGTTTCTTTATTACAGTAATCGTCATTTATCTATTTCGACTTCACAATGTCTGAATAGGTTAAGTATTCATAAATAAACAATTATTAACATTTTGTGAGCTAATTTTAGTGATAATATTATTTACATTTTTATTTTATTCACAAAATAGTCCTAATAAATGTCACTCGAGGTTTGAGATTTCCCAAATAAATCCACTCGCTTCGCCTCTTGTGACATTACTATAGATAAATTAGCAACATGCTCTCGGAGACACTGTGGCAAATCTTACTTTTCTAAACCACGTGAGTCACTCTGCTGCTCAGTAAACAGTACATATGTTGTCGAAAACTTGCCGCTAATAAGGAAGTCTTGAATTATATGCAAACGTAAAGTAACACTCTTAACTTTTATTCATGAAAACTTTAATATGTTGGACAAATTTTGAGTCTCAAGTCACTATATGTCAATAGGCACGATGCTTCAAAGATTAAAAATAAATACAATGAAAGATCTACCGTACTTATATGAATTGACCCTGCAGTTTCCCCTCCCCCGTTGCCTAAGGAAGACAACATGTTTTCGTTAGAACAGAATGAAAGAGAATTAATCTACTTTTCGTTCATTATTGGGATACTAGAGTCAACTTCTATTATAGAATGCATGGTGTATTAACTTTTAACTTAGGTCAGAAGGATCCTGCTCATGTAGGCCTAATGTGAGAAAAGGAGAGGCCTCATCGCCAAAAAGGTTGAGAAATACTGTATTTGGGAATCCACCCATACAAGCGAAACCTTTCTTTACCCTTATCACTTCATTTCTTTATTCAGGCATTTTAATATAAGTAAGCTTCAAACTTACAATTTCATGAATTACGAATCATCATCATCATCATCATCATCATCATCATCATCATCATCAAGTGGGGTCCTACGGCTTCAGCCGCACCCCACTCTTCGTCACCAGAACATCTCCAGGCCTCAAATTCCTCTCCGTCATCACTGGTTCCACTCAAACCCATGACACTGTCTAGCAATTATTAATCAGTTAATCTTTTAGTACTTTCATATTTATTGTATTTGTAAATTTAATATTAATTGTACTTATAATTCTAATTGAGTAGCTTAATATCAAAAACGGACATCTGTTGTCTCCATAGTTTTGATCTAGAGGCACTTTTTGTTTCTCAGTGTTCTTTGTAATATTTTAACACAATTTATTTTTATAGATGTAGTGTCAGAGTTTGCATATAGTTCACCATAACTGAAAAGAGCATGAAAAAATGTACAAGAATCCACATTATCTAAATTTCGATCTGAGGTCAGATGTCCGCCTTTGATATTAAGCTACACAATTGTATTCTTAATATTGTAGTTGTAATCCCTTGGCAGAGGGGAAGAGAAGGCCTGATGGCCTTATCTCTACCAGCTTGAATAGATAAATAAATAGAGATGAGAACGTCTCGAGCGTTACTTGGCCTTTTCTCGCTTACTAGGCAACCGGCAATACAAAAATCAGTTCTTCATTTCCCCACCAGGTGCAGCTAGGATCACGAGCTTGGTTTGGATTCTGTAGCTTACATGAACCGACGGGTCGGGGTTTAACTCCCAGGTTCGCAGTTCTACGTGCATTGCATTGCTCTCAACTGCTGTTCATGTTTATTTACATCTAACTTCTTCTAAAAGGAGTAAACAAACAACGTCCTCATAATCGACAGAAACATTAATGTTTACCGTTCGGTATCCGCAAATTTGGATGAGTCGGTCGACAAAGATAATGTTCTTGCCTGGTGAAGACTCACGAAACGGCATTTCCCAACCTAGCACATGTGGCTAGAAAATTCTGTGTGTGCCAGCCACAAGCGCTTCCAGCGGACGTGCTTTCAGCATAGCAGGATTTGTACTCAATGGGAGGCGTTCAAGATTGCACCCTGATAATATGAATGATTTGGTTTTCCTTCACAGCAACCTTTATATTCCTTAGGAATCGACCATGTGGTTTCTGTATTAGCAAGCTTATGTTATTCATTGCTACAGATATAATGAAATAATCCTTTGTAATAATTATAATTAAGTTTGTAGCAAGCTTTTATTTACGTTTAGTAAGAGAGTCAACATTTTGTTATAACAGTTTGAATTTTCGTTGCATTTGGGAACGTGAAAAGTATTATTTATTGAATGAAACTTTAAGTTGAAGACATTTCCACAAATATGTTCAATTAAAAGTTTCTTTTAGAAGAATGAAACTTTCAGTACGTTATTCTATGAAAAATAATATATTTTCTTTCAGATCTTTATCATACTGGAATAATTCGACTACTGTATATAAATATTCTACCACATTATTTTATTGAGTGATTTTCATTAAAAGCTAGATATAAGAAAAGAAATAAATATGCAAGTACGATATAAGAGTGTAAATGATTTCGATTTTTTTTTCTATATGCATAAAGGTAAATATTCTCCGTGCAATTTAAGGTTTTCATTTTTGCTTCTTTGTTTCACTACCAGGCTAGGTTAGTTAGTGTATCGGAAGTCAATCTCGAGGATAACGCCTACCGCAAAGCAATCTGCTAAACATAAAGCTCGAGAAGACCCGGACCGCTGAAGCGAGCTTGGATCGGCTCGAGCTTTTGCTTAGGCAGGTAGGAGAGCTAAAAGCTGAGACAAAAGCCTTGTTTTCATATGTCTACATGACACTATCTCTGTGTATCCTAAATATTTTTGAATTTTCTACAACAACAACAACACCAACAACAACAACGACAATAATAATGAATAGATAAATAGTAGTAGTAGTAATAATAATAATAATAATAATAATAATAATAATGATAATAACAATACCTTATTTCAGCCATTGAACAATGTACACTTGTAATATGTTTCATAATAATAGATATATAGAACTCAAGATACAAAATAGATAACTCCTCGTTCAAGAACCTGTAAGTTAGCAGACGACTTGTCGAACCGGTAGAATCTCACGTTCGAGCAACGCAAAATCCTCAATTATCCTTTCGATAGAGTTTTAGGATCGATATCTCACGTCCGGGAAACCGTGCAGTAGGGAAAGAGATTTGATAGGATGGTGTCAAAAAATGGTAGTACAGTACGTCACAGAAAACTATAAAGAAATCCTGTGTTACTCTGCTAGCATATATTAAAACGTGTTAAGATGCAATCGTAGTCAGTCATAAATCATTTGGATCACTGAAATTACCATATCACTTTAAATCTCTCATAGTGAATGTGAGATACAGTCTATGACATATATCGTCATGTTAAAATGTATTTTTAAATAATTACGTTAATTCTAAGTATTTAAAATGTGTTCGCCATAAATAGTTTCCTCCTTTACTATCTTACCATGCACAAACAGTTATAGAAATGTAATCAAAGTTACCGAAATTTATTCCAGTATAGATGAAATTTAAGCCACAATTTCCGGATAAATTCCTAACAAATGATTATTATTGTCTTCGTATCTAGGCAATTAATCATAAAAGCAAATAATTTACGTTTATAAATATTAATTATTTTATTTACATAGTTCTTTGACACTTTCATTATAAACAAAAACACATTTTTTGAATATGCAAAAACTACATGTATAAACAGTATGAATTACAAAATTCATGAAAACCTTGTTTGAGAAAATAAATATTGAAGTAATTACAACCATGTTGATTTCATGACATATGTATATTTCAAACATTATATATGAAAATGTACTGAGCATAGACTAAACAGTGAATTAATTCAAGAAATTTAAATTTATACATTTAAAACTCTGTATTATGAAATATGTATGATACTTGTGAAATTGGCAGTGCTGAAATACATTAAATATTAAGATGTTTCGAACTTAGTGATAACTACTGAAGTCAATTCCTCCGTGACCTCCAAATCCGTGACTCCCCACACCTCCACCTACACCCTCATCATGACCGTTGATGAACACTGGTACCTTCTTCTCTACTATCACTGGCACCTTCACGGGATAGGGATGAGGTACAGGAACTTTCACTGGGTAGGGTTTAGGGACGTGAACAGTGTGGGGTACAGGGACAGGGATCTTGACAGGAAATTTCACCGGATAGGGAACTGTCTTTTCCACAGGATAAGGAACTTTCTTTTCTACATACACAGGATAAGGTTTTGGTACAGGGACTGGATAGGGTTTCTCGACGTGGACAGGAACAGGAACCTTTACAGGGACAGGGACTTTCTTCTCAACATGAACTGGATAAGGATGAGGGACGGGCACTTTAACTTCCTTCGTGATAGTGATTGCCTTTACATGAGATTCACCATCTCCTACACTGCCTCCTCCGAAAGAGTGGCCTCCTCCGAGAGAGACAGCTCCTCCTTGACTTCCTCCAAAAGAAAACCCTCCACTGTGGCTATCCAAGGAGAGCTCTCCTCCGTGACTTCCTCCTAGAGACACACCTCCTCCGTGGCCTCCTAGAGACAACCCTCCTCCGTGACCTCCTAGAGACACACCTCCTCCGTGGCCTCCTAGAGACACGCCTCCTCCGTGACTTCCTAGAGACACACCTCCTCCGTGGCCTCCTAGAGACAGCCCTCTTCCGTGGCCTCCTAGAGACACACCTCCTCCGTGTCCTCCTAGAGACAGCCCTCCTCCGTGGCCTCCTAGAGACACACCTCCTCCGTGGCCTCCTAGAGACACACCTCCTCCGTGGCCTCCTAGAGACACACCTCCTCCGTGGCCTCCTAGAGACACACCTCCTCCGTGGCCTCCTAGAGACACACCTCCTCCTTTGCCTCCTAGAGACAACCCTCCTCCGGGGCCTCCTAGAGACACACCTCCTCCGTGGCCTCCTAGAGACAGCCCTCCTCCGTGGCCTCCTAGAGACACACCTCCTCCGTGGCCTCCCAGAGTCAGAGCGCCATGGCCGAAGCCTCCGCCCCCGTAACCTAGATCGTGGAGTCCTCTCTTCTCTGTCCTTTTGTCCTTCTTCTGATCTTCAGCCAGAACTAAGGACGCCGCTACTAGAAGAAATGTGCAGATCTGGAAAATAAGAACTCAGTAGACAGAAAATAATATCATCAAATGTACTAGTTATTTTCTGAAAATGAAATGCCCTCTTCTTCTTTTATCTCATTTTAATAGGATCCGACCTCTTCCCCCAAGAATAATTCACTCAAAGTGACTTTCCACCCGGATAAATACACTCAGAGCAGTTCAACCTGTATAATTAGCCCAATACTATTCATCCAATATTGACATTCTCACCCAACTTACCAACAATACCAAGCTGCCGTATCCGTAACAACACTTTTGTTCATCGTGTCTTCGTGCTAAATTTTCAGAGCCAAAGTTATTAATGACATTAATATTATTCTGAAAATAACAGAAATTGGAAAAATTATTGTAAGTGAGAGAAACGGATCAGTTTTGGTCCATGAGAGGAACGTATAGAATTTATATTCAAGAAATAATCAACAAACAAGGTCATATTGGATATATAGAAGGAAACTAAATTGTGAACAGCGTTCTACAACAAAAAATCTTAATGGTTCAAGCGTGGAAGGCCTAAAAGCACCTGATCATAATCACCCACCATCCCCAGAAGCAGTTGAAGCCCTATCCATATGTTTTCGACATAGGAGGACAGCACAGAACGAGCCAACCGCTACGACTTCATAAATATTGCAAAATGAGTTACACAGTGTAGCATCTGGGGTACTACCTTCCCTGCCTCTACGGGAAGCCTTAATTAAAAAGATCTATTAATAATAGGCGGGAGAGAAACTTTTCTTCGAAACTCTGTTAGGCTAGCTTTCGGTGAAATGTTAAGTCTGACTTTTATTCCAGCCGAAGATTTGTTGGGTATCTTTCAGGACTTATTTAGAAAAATCCCTAGTTAACTGAAAGATTTTTCGAAATATTTAGAAAATAGTGTATGACAGTTCGTCCCAGAGGCAGAAGGCTTCCTGCTGACGCTCGTTATCCTCCGCTACTATGGAACCAATTCCATGCGACCAGATCAAATGAATATCTCACAAACAGTGCCACAGAGGAGTGGCAAAATCGGTGTCAAACCATTGTGTCATAAAATATCCTTGCTTATATACTGTAAGGTTATATTTTGCTTCAGAAAGAGGCGCATGACACAGGAATGATGATAACTGACCTGAATACTGGGCGGACTGTTGCATAACTGTAGAAATTGTGAAATATAAGAACCTGAATCAAAGATTGCAAAACATAACTTCGATTTACAAGTTTAAAAACTAGGGACAGATATTAGAATACCTGCGTGCTTATGCCCAAAACATCGCTGTTTAGTATACCAAAATTCTATACTGCATTCCACAAAACAAACAATACCTTGTAATCACTTTTCCTTTCGAGAATATAGTCAGATTTCAAATAATGTTCAGCTGGATCATTATACTCTTGTTCAATCTTTTATTGAATGGATAGCAGTGGGTGAATTTACTAAAGGTTGAAAACACTGCTGTTGAAATATCTTTTGGGTAATCTTTCCGGGGTGAACTGGCCTAGAATTCATTCCAATTCAAGCAGAAAGCTACAGTAAATTCATCGCGATTTAACAGAAATCATTGAATTATTTTCAAACAACCACTTTATTAATATTATGTTTAAAATATCGATGTACTCATATAAATTAAACCTAAGGTGACATTAACAAATACTGTGGAAAAAACTCCTCTTCTTTAAGTGTTGATATCTTTCCACTTAAACATTATGATATAAAGGTTTCGTAACACATACTTCAAATATATCTGAATAGATTTCTACGGCATAACGTGATAATGTAAATTAATCCTGTCTGTCTTCAGTCGTTCCTTCTTTCCTTTATTAGGCATTTCAGTTACTCTGAAGGTAGGCCTATGTCATTGCTTTGAAGTAATTAGGCATTCATATAGGCCTACGGCATGTCATAATCAGAGATTCGATTAAGTAATAGCTTCATAATCAATTGTAATTTTAAGTTATACGCACTCAGCTGACAGTAATATGTTTTCTTTGAACCTCTTATTGTAGTCTAGATACAAAAATTATTTTGTATTAACAGCATTTATATTTTTCACATTTTTACCGACATTTTAGCTAGAAGCTCAAATCAAGTGAAAACATCAATAGTATTTAGAATCAAGTTTATCTTCAGCACGATTCCTAAGATTGGCGTTGTTATTTACATTTTGCTATAATTACATTGCACCGTGACGTAAGAAGCAAATTTTTCTGCTTCTTTACATATTTAAGAAACGTTATCATTAGTTTGATTATCATTAACATTACGCTTAATTTAAGTGATTATAGACTTAGGCCTATATCATAGCTTTGTACTTACGAGAAGCTTCATGGCGCCGTGTGTAGTGTATTGGATGAGGCACAGAGATGCTTCTACCTGCTGAGATGCAGTGGGCGGTTTATATACTGCGATGTGCTTTCTTCTGTCTAGCATTCCAATGCTTTCTACTTGAGGTTAACAGAAGAGTATTCCTCAGAGCAGAACATATAATGATTAATTTTTATAAGAATACAATCAGATTTTTCACATACTGTTAGTATTTAACGAAATGTATTCATAATTTCAATAAGTCTTTAGGATAACTTTTAAAGATACATTTAGTAATAACTACTCATTGCCATACAAGGTAACTTATTGGTAGACTTCGAAGTTGAGGTCCCTGTCGGAGAGATACAGGTTAACTGATAGCGGAGTATTGGGTAGAAGTGGGGGAACAGGTAAGAGCTTGTTTACCTTTTCTATCTATTGGACATATCCATTGTGCTGTCTGTTTATGTCTGGTTGGGAGGTTGGAGTTGGTACAGTTCGGCAACATATCGAAAACGAAATTCAACTGGAACAAATTTTTTAATGTACGTTATTAAATTCCTTCCCCCACCACCAAAGAAAGCTTACAAGTAGAAATAAGTATATTGTATTACAACGTATAAATCAAAACTAGAAATAGGAATATATAGAATACGTAATTTAAATTACTATTAATAGCCTATATTGTATTTAACATACTGCATATTTTAAATAAGTCGAGTATCCTGTGAATTTGTGATGCCGACACTTCATTTTAATTCATTGGTCTCCAGTTCACTCTATTTTGTTAAACTCCTGAGTCCTGAGACTATACTATACTATACTTCATACCTGATTATGGTATAAAATGTATGTGCAAAGACCCGAAGTATAGTACAATACACTTGCATTTATGCTCTAATTGTAACCTGGAGAATTTTTTCGGCATTTTTCCTCATGTCAGTGACTTTATTTTGAAGTGTAGAATTACATTGAACGTTAAAAATAAAAAACAAATGTCTCAGGACTCTGGAAGCTCAAGTTAACCTACAAAACTTTCATTGTAACTTCTTACGAATATCAAATTCTTACTAACTACAACATCTTCGTTTCTTGGTAATGATTTATGAAGCTACTCTATGCTCAATTCCCCCCCCTCCCGAACACAAGTTTTGCTCATACGGGGATTACATTTATATTAAACAGAATATATATTTTCTAAATGTTTTATCCAAATGTTGCTTCTTTTAGAATAATCTTATTATTTTCAGACAGTCTAATTTCTGTGACCTATATTTTATAATTATTGTATTTATGTTGCTTCTCTTCCTTATATTATTATTTTTACATGGGATAGATGATAACATAATGCATTCTAACCAATATAATATTGTCCAGGCGAACGTTTAATGTTTCTCCTTGATCGGCCTATATTACAAAGCTCCATCCAACTGACATAATGTGTGTATGAGAGGAGAAAACTACCTTGCCAGCAGCTTTGCAAACATTATATTATTCTGTATGTACTAAACTTAAGAGTAAATGTGCCAACTTCGAAGTCCACTTATTGGTAATGGAGCAGTGATGAAATAAAAATATCAAAGGCACCGTGAGTGTAACATGTCTTCCCGAGACAACCATTTCCTCAAAGAGCTTGATGAAGTCCATCGATTATGAAGTACGAGTATGATGTCACATTTCTGTAAATTTTCTACTGACCGAGTTTATCGCAGCTTTTAGGTATTATGTAATATTTTTATATTATTTTATCCTCGTGAGGTCCCGTGGTATAATCTCAACGTGCACCTCTGTACATTAGTGTGTTAGACATTGTACCATTGTCACAGCACTGTTACACAGTGCATTGACCACTAAAAGGAAACTAAGAGGTGGAACTTAAACTGAGAGGATTCAATCTGGCATCGGAATTGGAATCCGGTGTGGCTTAGTGGATAGAGCGTCAGCACGTAGAGCTGAAGACCCGGGTTCGAATCCCGGTGCCGGAGAGAATTTTTCTCCAATCCACTGATCCTTCATCATATGATAACGCAGAATTGCTGCATGGAAATATATGTACTTCGGTACATCGCTATAATATAATATGCGTATCGTTCATTCCGTCGGATCCCGGTCACTTAGTGACTCGTAACGAGTGCACCTCTGCACATAGTGTGTTGGACATTCTGCCACTGTCAATCTGTGACACAGCGCATGAGGGTTGGCCATTAAAGAGAAACTAAGAGGTGGAGCTTAAACTGAGAGGATTCAATCCGACATCGGAATTGGAATTCGGTGTGGCTTAGTGGATAGAGCGTCAACACGTATAGCTGAAAACTCGGGTTCGAATCCCGGTGCCGGAGAGAATTTTTCTCCGCTCCACCGATCCTTCATCATATGATAACGCAGAATTCCTGCACGGAAATATCGTATGTACTTCGGTACATCGCTATAATCTTCAATTACAGTTGTATTCCCGGTTTGTAGAACATCGAGGTACCTATCTATTCGATTACTATTGATTTGTTAGTTATCTATTTGGTAAATCTTTGCCGTGTTTCTTGAATATCACAGCCTCTAACTTACCGATCTGTGAACTATTGGTTGGTTTATAGCTCAAGTTTCAGAAATATCCACTGGATGCCACAATGGTCTAATCTACATTTTGTGCATCTATCATTGATTATAACCAATAATTATTCTATTATTATTATTATTATTATTATTATTATTATTATTATTATTATTATTGTGGTTATTAGCTTTAAATAGACAAAGAAGTATCTTGTGCGGGAAGAAGAAATAAGGAAGAGATTAGTGAATTGCTCTATGAGGAGTGTGGCATTGTATGGTGGCGGGGAAAAACGTGGACATTACGACGAAGTAAAGAGAAACAACTAGAAAAAGTTTAAAATGTGGATATGGAGAAGAATGGAGAGTGTAAAATGAACAGATTGAGTAAGAAATGAACCTAATTTGGAAAGGGTGTGTAAAGAAAGAATTATGCTGAAACTGATCAGGAAGAGAAAAAATAATTGGCTGAGTCACTGGTTCAGAAGAAACTGCCTACTAAAGAATACACTGGAAGGAATGGTGAACAGAAGAGTTCGCGGCAGAAGTATATATATAAGATTATAGATGACATTAATATATATTGATCATATGCCGAGACTAAGAGGAAGGCAGAAAATAGGAAAGATGGGGGGAAACTGGGTTTGCAGTGAAAAACCTGCCCTTGGTCAGAACACTATAAATGAACTATTATTCAATTTAATTCATAGGCTCATAGATATAAACAGTGAAATCTCCATTTCTCGCCACCAAAATTATGTTTAGTAGACACTCTTGTTCTAATATGAGCATAATATACTTAACATCACCTTCAGTAGTACAACTTAGAATAATTTTATTGGAATCACATGGTATGAACGACAAGGATAAACACTATCACCAGGCAATATGCCATCAAATTTCCGATCTTTAAACATACTAGATTGAATATGTGAACTATTGAAGATTGTGACGTCATCCATGCAATCGTACAACGGTATTTCTTAAGTTTCAAGGAATCAGTGACGGAATAGGAATCTTTCTTCCATAAGCGCAACCCAATAGATTAGCAGTGGTTCTCAACCAGGGTACCAAAGAGCAGTTAATGTTGGTTGCGAACAATATAATAATAATAATAATAATAATAATAATAATAATAATAATAATAATAGTAATAATAATAATAATGATGATGATGATGATAATGGTAATAATAATAATAATAATCATCATCATCCTTGCATGTATTAGGCCTAGTGGCCCATTACGGTCTCTTGTCAACTCTTGAACTGTCTGCCCAAGGATCTCTTGCCCACAGGACGGTAATTTAAAATTTGGCATGGAATTCTAGAACGAGGCATTCTGACGACATGTGATCTGCAGTTTTGTCTGTATTTCTGTAGGTATTCCGTAATCGGTTCAATCTGCAGTTCTTTCATAATGTCAAAATTTCTAATGTGATCCATTCTCGTGTATCCCGTTGTACGACGCACAAATCTCATTTCTACCGCCGTTAATCTTTGTGAATGAATATTACGAATCGTCCAAGCTTCACTACCAAAACAGAGTATAGGTCTGGCCAATGTTTTATAAATTCTGGTGCACGTGTGTTTTTGTACTAAGGTTGGTTTGAATATCTGATTAATTACCCCCATTGCTCTGTTGAATTTAATAATTTTGTCATTCAAATCTTTTTCTTCTTCATATGAAATTTGGTAACCGAGATAACTAAATTTTTAACTTGTTCAATGATCTTATTATTGATGCAAATTTTGCTACGGACTGGTTCCTTTCCTAAAAAAGCCATAACTTTAGATTTGTCAGTTGAAGTTTCCATATTGAAACTTTCTGCCATTTGATTAAAGTTGTAAACCAAACGTTGTAAATTATCTTCTGAAGTTGCCATAAACAAAATATTATCAGCAAATAATAAGGTATCTATTTGGGACAAATGACTTATCGGTATACTTCCATGTGGTTTCAAACTCCATTCCTTAATAATGTTATTCATGTATATTATAAATAATAGAGGAGATAAACTACAACCCGTCCACACCTGTGGAGTAACGGTCAGCGCGTCTGGCTGCGAAACCAGGTGGCCCGGGTTCGAATCCCGGTCGGGGCAAGTTATCTGGTTGAGGTTTTTTCCGGGGTTTTCCCTCAACCCAATACGAGCAAATGCTGGGAAACTTTCGGTGTTGGACTCCGGATTCATTTCACCGGCATTATCACCTTCATATCATTCAGACGCTAAATAACCTAGATGTTGATACAGCGTCGTAAAATAACCCAATAAAATAAAAATAAACTACAACCCTGTCTCACTCCTTGATTTATTCGTTTCCATTCTGAATATTTGTTTTCAATCCTAACCTGTATATGATTATTATTATTATAAATACTGCAAATAGCTGTTATTAATTGATTTGGAATGCCGTCATGTGCTAAAGTATTCAATAATTTGTTTCTATCTACTCTGTCGAAGGCTTTCTTCATATCAATAAATGCCAGATGGGTTTCAATATTAAATTCTCTATGTTTTTCAATCAAAAGTTTCAGTGTAAAATATCCATCTGTGCATTATCTGTCTTTCCGGAATCTATTTTGTGCTTCATTCAGTATAGTGTCATAAAATTGGTTCAATTTAATTTTCAGTAATTTGGTATAAATTTTGTAGCCAGAATTGAGAAGGCTTATTCCTCTAAAGTTAACACAGTTGCTTATAATACCTTTTTTGTGTACCGGAATTACTATTGCTCTTTGCCAACTTTCTAGTGGAGGATTCTCATCATTAAATATTATGTTTAAAAAAGTAAAAATATATTATTAAAAGCATCTCCTGCATACTTGAATAATTCCAAATTGTTACCATCTTCTCCAGGTGCCTTATTATTTTTACATTGTGATAGCACTATTTGTAATTAATTTAAAGTAAAATTTTCCATGTCATCATTATAAGAATTTGGAGAGCATAAAATTGCAATCTTTTGCTGCCATAAATCTTGAAAATATGAACCCATTCCTCCAAATGGATTTATTAATTTTAACTCTTTCTTGTACCTCTCCATTCAATCGTTTCAGAATTTTAAATGATGTTGGGTTTGGTCTAGTAATATCTGTTTCCAACTAAACAACAAAGTCATTCCAACATTTTCTATGATTTTTCCTAACTTCCCTCTTTGCTAATGCCCTTTTCTTCTTTATATTCCATTTCATCAACAAGTGTACCAGTTGATAGAAATTTTTTAAATGCTTTCCTCTTATCAGTAATAATTTTGGGTACATTATCGTCCCATTTCCTTAAACCACGTTTTCTGTTCCATAATAATAATAATAATAATAATAATAATAATAATAATAATAATAATACTTTTAAAGATTATTCTATAAAATTTTAACATACGAATATTTTGCATTAAATAAAAGAAAATATTTTATTTTATAATATATATTAACTAAGCAATTCCCCCTCCCCAGTTGTGTTTACTATCATTGAAGAATACATGATGTATTAACTTTCAACTTAGGTCAGAATGACTCTGCTTAGTTAATTTGAGGAAAGGCAAGTCCTCATTATCCGAAATGGTTGAGATATACTGTATTTGGGAATCCACCCATAGAAAATAAACATTTTTTACCCTTATCGCTTCAAACTTGCGATTTCGTGAATTACCAATACCTTTTTAATCATTGTACAATAATCTGTTATGAAACTGTGGAATAAAAGCTTAACGTTATAAATATCAGATCAAGAAGAAAAGTGTGAAACTTCTGTTATTGAAAGGATGTGAATTGTTGGTAATAGCCTCAACTACTGTAAACGCATGACACTATTTCTGTAAAACCTAAATAATGTCTTTGAATTTTCTATAATAATAATAATAATAATAATAATAATAATAATAATAATAATAATAATAAAAGTAATAATACTTTATGCAGCCATTAAACAACGTAGAGTTGTAATACGTTTCGTAATAATAGAACTGTAGAGCATTAGTCCGTTGTAGAATGTTCAGCATGCTCATGTGCTAGAAAGATACAGAATAGATCATTCCTCGTTCAAGGACGTGTAAGATAGTCGACGACTTGTTGAACCGATGCTATCTCACGTTCAATCAACGCAAAATTCTCAATTATCCTTTCGATAGAGTTTTAGGATTGATATCTCACGTTAGGAAAACCGTGCAGTAGGGAAAAATATGTGATGGAATGGTGTCAAGAAAACGGTACTACTTCACAGGAAACTCCGAAGAAATTCTGTGTTACCCTGTTAGTGATTATATTAAAAAGTGTGAGGTCAAAGTCATACATCATTTTAGTCACTGAAATTGTATTAATTATATCAGTTTGGATCTCTCATTCTTAATGTGAGATACATTCTATAACATATCGTCGTGTTAAAATGTATTAAAAATTAAATTTGTAAACAATTACGTTAAACCAAAGTATTTTAAAAGTGTTTTCCAGAAAGAATTTCTTGTTTTGCTATTTTTCCATGTACATAGAGTTACAGAATTGTAACTAATGTTTGCTGAAAGTTATTCCAGTAAAGCTAAAAATTGAGCACTAATTTCTGGATAAATTCCTAATAAATATTATTTATCATTGTCTTCACCTGGACAATTAAACAAAAAAGCAGGTAATTTACGTTTAGAAATATTTATTATTTATTTACATAATTCTTTGACACTTTCATTATAAACAAAAACACAATTGCTGGATATGTAAAAAGTACATGTATAAACAGTTTATGAATTACAAATTTCATGAAACCCTTGTTTGAGGAAATAAATGTTGGAGTAATTGCAATCATATTGATTTCATGACATAGAGCTTATATGTATATAAAAAATCATTAATTTTCAAACATTATGTATGAAAGTGTACTAATCACAGACTAAAACGTGAATTGATTCAATACATTTAAATTTAGACATTTAAAAAACTGCGATATGAAACATGTATGATACTTGTGAAATTGGCAGTGCTGAAATACATTACATATTAAGGTGTTTCAAACTTAATGATAACCACTGAAGTCAATGCCTCCGTGACTTCCAAATCCGTGACCTCCCACGCCTCCACCTACACTCCCACTATGACCCTTGATGAACACTGGTACTTTTTTCTCTACTACCACTGGCACCTTCACGGGATAGGGATGAGGTACAGGAACTTTCACTGGGTAGGGTTTAGGGACGTGAACAGGGTGAGGTACAGGGACAGGGACCTTGACAGGAACTTTCACGGGATAGGGAACTGTCTTTTCCACAGGATAAGGAACTTTCTTTTCTACATACACAGGATAAGGCTTGGGTATAGGGACAGGATAAGGTTTCTCGACGTGGACAGGAACAGGAACCTTTACAGGGACAGGGACTTTCTTCTCAACATGAACTGGATAAGGATGAGGGATGGGCACTTTAACTTCCTTCGTGATAGTGATTGCCTTTACATGAGATTCACCACCTCCTACACTGCCTCCTCCGAAAGAGTGGCCTCCTCCCAAAGAGACACCTCCTCCATGACTTCCTCCAAACGAAAATCCTCCACTGTGGCTATCCAAGGAGAGCTCTCCTCCGTGACTTCCTCCTAGAGACACACCTCCTCCGTGGCCTCCTAGAGACAACCCTCCTCCGTGGCCTCCTAGAGACACACCTCCTCCGTGGCCTCCTAGAGCCAACCCTCCTCCGTGGCCTCCTAGGGACAACCCTCCTCCGTGACCTCCCAGAGACAGATCTCCATGGCCGAAGTCTTCACCTCCGTAACCTAGATTGTGGAGTCCTCTCTTTTCTGTCTTTTTGCCCTTCTTCTGGTCCTCAGCCAGAACTAAGGACGCCGCTATTAGAAGGAAAGTGGAGATCTGAAAAACAAGTACTCGGTAGAGAAAAAATATCTTAAAATATACTAGCAGTTTTCTGAAAATTAAATGCGTTCTTCTTATTTCATCTCATTTCAATGCAAGGAGAAAGTTGCAATTAGTCCAAGACTTAACAGAATTCATTGAATTACTTTAAAGCAACAACTAGGCCTATATTGTGTTTAAAATATCGATGTGTTCATATAAATTAAACATACAGCCTAAAAAAATAATACAACACCACTTTATGTGTTTATATCTTTCCATTGAAATTTTTGATATAAAGATTTCGTAACTTATACTTCAAATACATCGGAACAGATTTCTTCCGCATAATATGATAGTGGAAGTTAACCTGTCTCTCTTCAGTAGTTCATTTTTTCCTCTATTAGGCATATTAATTACTCTGAAGGCATATCATTGGTTCAAAGTAATTAGGCATTCATATACGACATGTGGTAATCAGAGATACAGTAACAACTTCAGAATTAGAATAGGCCTACATTCAGCTGACACTACTATATGTTTTTTTTTAACCTCTGTGTTGTAGTACAAAAATAATTTTTCATATCATGTTGTACCGACTTTTTAGCCAACGGTTCAAATCGTGTGAAAACGTCAATACTATTTAGAATAAAGTGTATACGATTCCTATGAATGACGTTATTTACGACCTCTTCTACAATTACTTACATTGTATATGACATGATGAATAAATTTTTCTGCATATTTAAAAACTTTATCATCAGTTTCATTATTTATCATTAATAATATTCTTAATTTAAGCGATTATTGACTTGCATCATGGGTTTGCACTTACGAGAAGCTTCATGGCGCCGTGTGTAGTATTAGATGAGGCACAGAGATGCTTCTGCCTACTGAGATGCAGTGAGCAGTTTATATACGGTACTGCGATATACCGTCTTCCGTATAGCATTCCAGTGCTTTCTATTCGAGGTAAACATAAGAGTATTCCCCGGAGCAGAACAAATAGTGAACACATTTTATAAGAATAAAATCAGGTCTTACAGTATGTGTAAGTTTTGTACGAAATGTAGCCTATGCATAAATCCGATAAGTCTTTAGGATAACTTTTAATGATACATTTAGTAATAATCATTACTCACTCTCATATAAGGTAACTTATTGATAATGTCAGTGATGAAATAAAAATATCAAGGGTAACCGTGAGTGTTGTAATACGTTTATCCGAACCGTTTCCTCAAAGAACTTGATGATATTAACAGATTATGAAGTACTGGTATGATGTCACATTTCTGCAAATTCTCTACTGACCGAGTTTATCGCAGTTTTTAAGTAGTCGTTTTATGTAATATGTTTATATTGTTTTGTCCTCTTGAGTTCCCGTGGTATAATCTTAATACTGCTCTTAGTTATCATGCCCGACATTTTTTTCATATTTCTTAATCGAGCCAAATGAATAGTAGAAAAATACTTCAAAATGAATTACTGTATACTCGTACTGCTAAGAAAGAGAATAGAGAATATTTTCCTATTCACATATAAATATTATATCATATTAATTCCAGATATTTAGATCAAACAAGTATATGTTACGATATATTGCGCTAACCCTCAAGCTAGACGCATTCCCAAACCCAAAACGGCTGGCTTCACTAAGGTTCGCTGCTCATCCAGGTTTCGAGCAGGCAACCCTCCTATCCTTCTTAAGCCTGCCCCCTCCGTGCGTTGCCAGCCGGCGGTCTGAGAATGCTGTAGAATGATGATGAAAAGGAGAAATGATGACGGAATGATGTAGATGCCTAATATGGGGAAAAACAGGGAACCCGGAGAAAAACCGCAACTGCGACCTTGTCAGCTACAAGTGTCACTATGGATTTTTCAACAGTAGGTTGTTACATTTTATAAGTTTCATAAATGGGCCGAAAGCTTTTAAATCTAGCGTTATAATTTAAATGAGGCAAGAGTGAATCTCAGAAAATGGAATAATTGGAACATAAATTCTGGAAGTTCAGATTTCAGTCTCACGAAATTCTTACACATTCTAACGAAATGATGAGTTCAATTACACATTTTCAATAATGCCAATAAAATTGTTACTTATCATTACATGACCACTTAGCCACCGCAGGGTTACTTTTAGCTTCTCTACGACAAACGAATGTAAATGGCATTCTTTACTAAAAAAAAAAAAAAAAAAAAAAAAAAACTAATGCCGACAAATTCTCCTGACTTCAAACTAGTCTGTCTTTTTTGTTGGTTATTTAACGACGCTGTATCAACTAGGCTACTAGGTTATTTAGCGTCGATGAGATTGGTGATAGCGAGATGGAATTTGGCGAGATGAGACCGAGGATTCGCCATAGATTACCTGGCATTAACCTTATGGTTGGGGAAAACCTCGGAAAAAAACCCGACCAGGTAATCAGCCCAAGCGGGGATCGAAACCGTGCGTGTCGACCTGGTTGGCAAGTTGGTATAGCGCTGGCCTTCTATGCCCAAGGTTGCGGGTTCCATCCCGGGCCAGGTCGATGGCATTTAAGTGTGCTTAAATGCGACAGGCTCGTGTCAGTAGATTTACTGGCATGTAAAAGAACTCCTGCGGGACAAAATTCCGGCACATCCGGCGACTCTGATATAACCTCTGCAGTTGCGAGCGTCGTTAAATAAAACATAATATTTTTCGAAACCGCGCCCGTGCGCAACTTACTAGTCTGTTCTAATAGGCCTATAAATTACATCATTTTGTTTGGATGCTATAGTAATTGCTATGTGTGCCCATTAGTATGTAGATCAATGTCGATATCTCTTGTTTTACTTAATTTTCATCTAAAATTAGCCATCTATAGCGACACGCGGTAGCGTCGCGCTATGAACAGTAGGCTCGTGAGTTCGATTCCCGACTACATATTTTTAACATTTAACTATTCCTTCAGGCCACATTATGACTTGGGGTTTATTCAGCCTCTAACATAAAATAATACCAAGGGTATTTAATTGGTGATAAAGACTGCAACCACGTACGATTGAACCCCTACTGTTACTGACACCAACTGCCTAGAAAAGGTCAGAATCTCAATCTTCCGCTGCCCTGTGTGCGCCTCCATCTCCTTTTACCTTTTATTAACCATCCATTAGTAACAGCCGCTATGGTCATGGATGGGCAACTCGTGCTCCCAAAGTGCTAAAAAACCTTGAAAGAGAGAAAGATAGACGGAGCCAGCCGCAGCAGTTACAAGTTGTTTGTAGTTTCGCTGCAAAAGCCACGGTGCGCTCTGGCGGCTCATGCAGGTGGTTGTGATATCTATTCCATGATTTGAATTTCAGAATGACGCATGGTACAATAATTATAGTAATTTTAGACAGACTATACCTGAACACATTACAAAATTATATTATTTTCTAGCTTTGTAAATTAGTTTAGTACTGGAAACACAAACTGAATACAACATTTTCAAGATACAACAAATATAGCTGCAACACTTATACACTATTTGTTAATATTTCTTATTATATGTCTTATTTTAAACGTAGAACGCTTGAATTTACAAGTCTTTATACATTAAAGAGTATTCCTCTGTTCTCATAAAGGTAACAATAACAAATTCAAGGAAGTATTTTTTACATGTCA
The DNA here is from genome assembly GCF_040183065.1 of Periplaneta americana. Lineage (NCBI taxonomy): Eukaryota > Metazoa > Arthropoda > Insecta > Blattodea > Blattidae > Periplaneta > Periplaneta americana. The sequence goes on along the minus strand of NC_091120.1, from coordinate 70,125,475 downwards.
CGGCAGATGAAATAAGCTTACTTCTGAGCTCTTTCTTTACTTTGAGAGCCTTTACACTTCTTTCTTGTATTAAGCTCTGCCTCAAGTACATACAGTATATATGGAAGTAAAAAGTATATTTGGAAATTCTACTTAGGCAACATTACGAACAGTTCGATTCCTGATTTTGCTGGAATCTGAGTGGCGTGCTGTTGTGTAGTTTTATTAATTCAAGCTATACATTTTCAGGATTTTCTATCGGCGTAAACCAAAAAGATTTCAGAAAAATTTCGATTCCTTGTCAATTGTCACTGTTTCTCCAAACTTAACAGTGAATTATGCGTAGGTCTTCAAGTATGGTCTTATATTTGATAAGAAGTTTTTCTTATCACTCTTCAAGATAGTTTATAGTCAAAGAAAGTGAAGTTGTCTATGTTCTACATGATACTACCACATTTCAAGTTTATCCATAAATGTTCTTAGCTAGTCGATTATATGTTGTGCAATTCTGTAACTCGCACGCACAACGTGCTAATGATATTTGATATCAGTCTCACCTTGTTGATATCTCATTTTTAACTTTAGCTGTTCTAAAGCAGATGCAGACAGTATTTATTTACTAAAACCTTCATTGTTTATTTGTAACATAAAATGTCATGCGTAAGAAAGTGTAATAGAATACATGCTTTACCTCTCTTCTTAATAAAAAAAACTCTTTTTACTCGTAACTAAAGTGAAATGATCTGGGAATTATATTGTTTTTCATTTAAAACGAGCCGCCACTTACTGCAGACGCGATCGAACTTGTGTCTTGAAAGAACCGCACACAGACTGTACAGCTAGTACAGATTCCGTTCTACCTGCATTGAGATTGTGTTGACACTTTGAGAGCACAAGTTGCCCACCCAGGCTATGGTCGTCATCAAAATAGGAGGCGCATTTGATCGGAACTTCAATGAATGTCACAGCAAATGTATGGCTGAAAAACCGAAGAATTGCGAGATATTTTTAGTTTTTGCACCGTGCCATATGTGCATAAATATTACAAGTTTCGAAATTGTCTATCGATCCTATTGTTATGGAAGACAGAGGGAATGGGAAACTATAGATAGGAACTTGGTAATGAACTTAACAAGTAGTTTCTCAATTTTCCAGATTTTCTGATGATATGAACTTCATATTTTAGTTATCTATGCATTTATGACACTGTGGAAATCCAAAAAATCTCCCATTGCTTTGTAGAAACTTTGTTCATGGGAAGAACATTAATTTATTTTAAGTATTTTTGATGTTGAAACATCTTACATGATAGACATAGCTTAAATGTTTATAAGATATGCGACGAAAAATGCAAGGTTATCCGTTACGGAATACAGGAGTTGCGGACAGAGCAGACATCACCATGGAGACTAGAAATGTGGGGTTCAACACTTGTGGTATCATTTCCTTCAAAAGGAACGATATAGGCTTAATTGGAGTGAGTCAAGTAGCCAACAGTCTTGGAACTTACCAAGACACTTCTTCTCAGACCCAAATGACATCAAGGAAGAGCGATCGCATATCAATTATTTCTCCTCCTATTACTCGTTCATTCATTCCTTCATTCATATTTATCCATTCATCCATCCGTCAGTCTAATCATCCGTCCGTACATCCGTTAATCTGTTCATCCGTCCGTCCGTCCATCCATCCATCCGTCGTTAATTAATTAATTCATTCATTCATTGGTTCATTCATCCATTCCTCCATCCGTTCATCATTCATTCATTCATTCTTTCGTCCATCCATCCATTCATTTATTGATCCATTTCTCCATTCATCCATCCGTCAATCCATCCATTCGCCCGTTCGTTCTTTCATTCATTAATTTATTCATCCATTTCATTTATGTCTGTCCATTCATTAATGTCGTATATCATCTGATATCTTCTTCTACCCCGAACTTTTCTTCCGTTCACCATTCCTTCCAGTGCATCCTTCAGAAGGCAGTTTCTTCTCAACCACTAACCAAGCCAATTCCATTTCCTCTTTCTGATCAGTTTCAGCATCGTTCTTTCTTCACATACTCTTTCCAACACAGATTCTTATTCTGTCTGTCCACTTCTGTCCATATCCAGATTTAAAATGCTTCTGGTCACTTCTCTTCACTTCATCGTAATGTCCATGTTTCTGTTTCATACAATGCTACACTCGACATAAAGCACTTCACTAGTCTCTTCCTTAGTTCTTTCTCTAGAATTCCGCAGAAGATGCTTCTTCTCACATGGATTTTAAAAGGATAAACTTCATTTTAAAGTTTTCATGACGTAAACAAAGAGCACATGTGAATATTTTTGTATGAGTTCGTAACAAATGTGTTATCTATCATCGATATAAAGGAATGAAGGTCTCATAATATATAAAAAATAAATTAAAGGTCTTGCACAATAATTTATTTATAATGTAGACAAGACTCAGCGGGCTAGCGGCGTGGTAGAGGGCTGGCTTTGCATTCGGGAGGTCCGGGGTTCGATCCCAGGGACCGGCAATCCTAACTGAGGTTTTTCATGGTTTCCCCAATTATTTCCATGCAAATGCCGGGATTGTATCTCTTGAAAGTCCGGCCATGGACGGCGATCCTTCCCACAATCCTTTCATATGTGTGAGTGAATGCTGTGTATTGTCTTAAATGTTTGTGTTGTATCGGAGGTGGCCCTGGCATTGAGCTGATCCCTCCATGTCCTTGTGTGGTCAAAAAAGTATGTATGTGATCCATAGATTAATTCCTCTCCCGACAGGTCGTGGCCCTGTAAGGCCCGGGTGGCGTGAGTCGTGTAATTAGATCGTAGAAGGGAGAGGTTAAGCTAAGGGAAAGAAGAAGAAGAAGACTCAACAAGAACAGAAATGTAGTACGGACTATATACATGGGATTGATATAAATAAGTTTTGAGCAATAGAAGTAAGATTATTTACTCGTATCTTGAAGAAAAATGAGCATTTTGAAGGAAGTAGTAAGTAAAATCTGTAGGACCTATATTCATAATTATTCATATTTACAATAAGATAATATTTTATTTTTTCTATGAATTTGTGGTAAGGTAGGTAAGATCTCATAGTAGTCTATAAATTTATGATGATAATAATTTTATTAAACACAAATATAATTACAAATAATGGTATAATATATAATATAATATGTGGTCTAAATTCGTGTTTAGTGAATGATGATGTGAATATAATGATTCTCTGGCAGTTCTGGTACGCGAAATGTTATCCGTTTTATGGATGACTCAACGATGACCGCCAAAATCATATCCTCCATGACTCCCAAATCCATGACCCGCCAAACTCCCAGAAGCATTAGTAACCGAGTCATTCTTTCTGTCAGATTCGTGATCGCTGCCAAATACATCATTATACTCTACGAAGAATAGCAGTCCATTTCATTTCTTGCCGACATGATTAGTTCATTTCCCGCAATCAGCAACGAATATAAAACTGAAACAGCTAAAATGATTTTCTATGAATAATTTTACTTAGGGTGTATATTATACCATTTTACAACTCTGGTATAGCATTCGCCTTATTTTCAGTATCTCAACAATGAATTCCCCACAACAGCCTTTACTATTGAAAAAACCTGGAATAATACATAAATAATTTCCATCTCTGATCTTCAGCGAATAACAATAAAACTCATTGCGAGCTTATGGTCAATACTACACCATTGATTGAACATATTATGCTAACGTTTTAACGTTGTCAAAATGATGTCCAGCATTTACTGGTATATAATACACTCCAAAATATCATATTCTTGTCAAGAATCCACAATGATCTGAATTAGCTACTACTTTACTCTCACATGAAATAAACAGCTGATCTCCTTGACATTGTTACTTGCGTTTTCGCATTTAAACGCAAAGAAATGAAGATTGATATGTCCAAGAAATAGCATTTAAAATAAAATCCATTCAAAGAAAAGTTTTTTAAAAAGATATATTTTTTGACAAGGTTACACTTAATTGTGTTATTACGTTACTTTCAATGTTACATCTTTCGTGGCGTATGTTTCATTATTAAGGAAAATATCTAGTATTCTGCCTGAAAATAAATCTGAAAAATCATTATTTAAACTTCTAAAAAACTTAGTCTGCAGCATTTGCTGCACAAGCCACTAGTTAGTCTTATAAATCCAAAGAGTATGTAGATGTTTAACTGTCCATATAGCTACAGAGGCTGTAGGTGAGATATGTTAACGAAGCATTGATGTCGGGTCAACCATCATGGATAGTGTGTTCACTCCCCAAACAAGTGATCTGTGTTTTGATTGTGGACAGTGGAAGAGATGTATCTTCCATCCTCGAAACTGGATGTTTTCCCTTTGTCATGTGCTGTCTTGTGTTGTCTCAGAGGTGTTCCTCCTGCGCAGTTAGCAGATTGTACCGTTATTTGGCTCAACTCTTCAATTGTAGGAAATAATAGTAGAACTATATTCTACACTAATTGCGACTAAAATATGTAAAATCTAACGAGACTTTACAATCAGCAATCACATTTCACTTAGGTACCACAATGATAATAATAATAATAATAATAATAATAATCCTTTATTTTTTCTGACACAGTTAAGGCGTGAGGCCTTCTCTTCCACTCAACCAGAGGATAAAAAGGAAATAATATAATGTTATCACAGCAGAAAGTTAAAGGCATACCTAAGATCAAATCTGAACAGAAAAAAAATATGCACAAGCCAGAAGGTTATCGAACTTAAATACTTACTTAAACTAGATGATAAATTAAATTGTATGATTACTTTATAAACTAGTTACAATTGTGAATTTTAATATATCCTGGGACACTGTGCGTTCTAAAATAAGATGTTTCACTTTGGACTTGAAAGCGTTTAAGGTCGGGCAGCTCCTAACATCTGTAGGTAATGAATTCCAAGAACGGGTAGTGTCGCTTGTAAAAGACGAAGAATACGCAGAAGTTCTGTTTAGAGGGACTGACAGAGTGTCGTGTCGTGTCGTGACCGGATATTCTGTACAGACTATGATGTGTGAATAGATTATGAAATCATGATGCAAAGTATTCAGGGGGTTGATGTGTGAAAAATCTGATAGAGAAGAGAAAGGCAATGCAAACTGCGTCTGTCAGCCAGCCGGAGCCAAGAAAATTCTTATTACTTAGCTTACATTGTATGATGCGCAAAATAGGCCTAGGTAGTGGTGACTGTCGTAATAGCTAGTGTGTAACGACAACCCTGTACTAGAAAAATGTGATTACATGTAAACTCTCTTGTTTATTTTTGGTTAGAATGTGATTACCTACGTACAAATGGCAGTGACAGTGATGTACCGTGCGTTCTCTTTCTGTGTGTTTCCCACATTTCTAGTGTTCAGTGTTCTGGTATGGGGTATAATGTGCACAACATCTGTGATGACACTGATGACATTCCACACAAAAACAAAATAATTTGCGTATCATACAATGTAAGCAGAATTTAGGGGGAACAAAAACTCTAACAGGAGAAAAAGTGTTTCCGGACTCATGTTCATATAACATATTTTCATCCTATACATGTGAGGAATATTTCTCTAAAGTGTATAATACTATACATTCCAATAGCAGGTCCAATCCTCGAGTGTGAATATAAAAACATGCAGAACAGAGCAGGAAAGAGCGAAATGCTCTAAAAACCGTAAGTATAATCCCATTATAAAACATAGTAAGCAATCTCTGTATAATTCTGCAAATGAATATTTGACAAAATATTTCTTTGACAATACGTTTGGATATGTTCTGTGTGCGAGCGTGTGCGGTTTTTAGGAAACCTTAAACCGGTTATTAGGAAATATAAAACAAATATTTTCATTAATATCATATATTGTTTAAAGCTTACATTAGACGTTAGTTTATGGATATTAAGAGATAAAGATGCTCCTGTAAATTTACCTCACATATTTGAACATTTATGCGTACTGGATAGAACAGTGTAAGGTAAAGTATGTACATATATTGTTTTTCTGAAGAGTTCAGCCACCATGATTAAAATATTAACGTATTATAGGATTACGGCTATAGTTAATATAACGTTATTTAATAAACTCATAGTACTTCAAATTCAATGTTAATTTTTCAAATTCCAACAATACGAAGTCGACCTGTTCGAAGTTGCTCATCACATTGTCTATTCTGAAACGTATGACACTCTTTTGTTAAATTACGCTAGAAAAATTTCAACTGAGTAACTCTTTTTTTATACTTCGGTGATTAAATTTAATAGTGTTTGAAAATAAAATCTTAGCTATAATGCTTACTTCACATCATATTTTTAAAATTAATAAAAATTGTTCAGTATTAAATGAATTTAGGAAAAATACAAATTTCTCCATTTATATTTCCTTTTTGGATAAGTGGGAATGTGTATCGAAAGGGAGATGAAATAAGTTCAGAAACATTTAAGAATGTATTTATGTGGTACTTTCGAGGAAAATTACATGAAAATACAGAAAAATGAATTATACCTATGTACAAAAGAATTTTCTTAAAAAATATTCATTTACAGTGTTTAACATAAATATTACAATTTCAGACTGAATTTGTAACAGAATGCTGTAGAAAGTTGATATGAAGAAATAATTCTAAAACTTCGAAAAAAAATTAAATATATGGATGCAATGATTCATTATTAATTGAGATAGATGAAAGATATGTATTTTATGGGACTCAGGGCTTAATGATGACCACCAAAATCGAATCCTCCATGACCCCCATCGAGACCTCCGTCATGTCCCTTAATGAGCACTGGTACCTTCTTCTCTACAACAACTGGGACCTTCACGGGATAAGGATGTGGTACAGGGACCTTTACTGGGTAGGGCTTAGGGACATGGACAGCATGAGGTACAGCGACAGGAACCTTGACAGGGACTTTCACGGGATAGGGAATTGTCTTTTCTACAGGGTAAGGTACCTTTTTCTCCACATACACGGGATACGGTTTGGGCACAGGAACAGGGTAGGGTTTCTCGACGTGGACCGGTACGGGAATTTTTACAGGGACAGGAACATTTTTCTCAACATGGATGGGATAAGGATAGGGAATGGGTATTTTAACTTCCTTGGTTATGGTGATGGCCTTTACGTTGGATTCACCGTCTCCGAAACTGCCATCGCCGAAAGAGTAGCCTTCTCCCAAAGTGATATCACCTCCGTGGCCTCCAAGAGATAGATCGTCTCCGTGACTTCCAAGGAACAGACTACCATCATGACCTCCAACGAACAAACCACCTGTGTGACCTCGTAAAGATGAACCACCTCCGTGACCTCCGAGGGAGAGACCTTCTCCGTGTCCAAAGTCTCCACCCGCGTATCCCAAGTCGTGGAGTCCTCTCTTGTCTGTCTTCTTGTCCTTCTTCTGGTCTTCAGCCAGAACTAAGGACGTTGCTATCAGCAAGAAGGTGCAGATCTATAATTATATCAAATACATGAGTAGACTATGCGTAGAACCGAGTTCTTAATTTTCTTATATAAGACATAATTTATAGTTTTATGAGATTAAATTAAAAACAATGAACTGTGTACCTACCTGTACATTTTATAAAAAATAATATCGGATTCACTTTAATTAATTACTTGACAGGAAAATTCCGTTTGTTTTACCCAATATTTCATTATATTAGTCTTTTATTTAACAACGATTGCAATGCAGAACTTAGTCAATTTCAAAATTATACGTGGATGGCAAATGGTAGACAAATTATGCTGGATTCTTCTACAATCGAAGATTTGGTTCTTTTATTTACTGTAGATCAACGATATGAGTTAAACTTTATTTCCCTCCCGGGAGAAGCTAAGATATTTACCGACGATAAAAGTCCAAAAAATCCACCCCTGTGGGTTTTGAACTCATGAACCTTAGATACACTGTCAAGCATGATAACCATGAGATTACCGTAAACGGCTAAAATATCATGTAGGGTTATATGTATAATCTTCATCATCATGATGTACTTTTTCAGTGTTGTTATAATTAATTATTACATTATTTTATAGTTTAATTAACCAATAAGGATTCAAGTTTCCCGCATTTTGAGCCATCTTATATTTCCGATATCAATTTGAGAAATTGTAAAATATTGCTTCTGTACATTTAGGCAATATCATTGTTATTATTACTTACTTACTTACTTATTTACTGGCTTTTAAGGAACCCGGAGGTTCATTGCCGCCCTCACATAAGCCCGCCATTGGTCCCTATCCTGAGCAAAATTAATCCAGTCTCTACCATCATATCCCACCTCCCTCATTACATTAATTGATATCATTGTCATTAATAATGGCTAATAACTCTCAGCAATATAATGCTTATTATTCGTACTTACGAGAAGTTTCATGTTGCCGTGCGTAGCAGTAGAAGAGGCACAGATGCTTCTGTTTGCTGGGATGCAGTGAACGGCTTATATACTTCTGTGTACCCTCATCCGTTTGACATGCCTGTGCTTTCTAGTCAAGATAAGCATAAGAGTATTCCTCAGAGCAGAAAAGAATGATATTGAACTTATGTTATTAAGTAAAAATGTTATAATTCGTTCAGGAATGAAGTTACTAAACTGATGTTATGTAGGCTACTAGTCAAGTTTTATTATTTTTAGATTTTTAGGAAATATTAAATATGATTGGCATATCATACAAATATAAAAGTGTGGAGATTAAAAGTCTTTACGACCGGCATAACTAATGGAAAAATATTCGTCTTACCTTCCTAACATTTCATATCTTACATGATTGACTACTTAACATAACTATTGCTAGAAGCTCATGACAAAAGTCGTTAATGGGCTCGGCTATTTCTGGCTTCGTAGGTATTGCTTGTGTGAAATACGGAATTCGATCGGAAGACCAGGAAATCTTGGATATTGTTAATTTTTTTTTTCAAGACTTCACGACATCCTTCTTCGATTCATTCTTTTCCACTAACAGACTGTCTTTTTGTTTTGTCAGGAAGGGAAAAGGTACGAGAGACGCAATTGGACTGCTACGAACTACCGGCGAAAGATACCTAGAGAGGAATAAAGAAGTGCATGTAATATTTGTGGACCTAGAAAAGGCTTTTGACAGGGTAGATATAAATAAACGTTTGGGGATCCTAAAGAAAATGTGTGTGGATTGGAAAGAGAGAATGCTGTTCACTAATGTTTATGTGAAACAACGATTCAACGGTAGGATAGGAGAAGAAATGTCAGAAGTGAAATAGGGAGAGGAGTATGTCAAGGTTGCCCCTTATCATCTACCGTGTTCAACATCTACTTGGAGAATATAGTGAAGAACTGTTTTCAGAAAATGGGAATGGTGATAGTAAGAGGAAGAAGAACAAAGTGTATAAGATTTGCTGATAATATGCTGGTGTTATATGCAACTAGAGCTGCTAAATAATAGCTTCAAGTACTATGGGATGAAGGGAAGGGTCATCTCGAACGAATGAATCGATGCAGAATTCCAAAAGCACTGTTCCATTACCATCCATATGGCAAAAGATCTCTAGGCCGTCCAAAGAAGAGATGGATTGAAAATTCTAGTTTGAGACCGTAACAGGCCACTGGGCCTAATACTTGTTAGGAAAATGATGATGATGATGATGATGATGATGATGGTGGTGGTGGTGGGATGAAGACAAATGTAAATAAGACAAGGAACTTGGTCATATGAAGAAAAATAAAGAATATATGTAAACCTGCGAATTCTGAATGAGGCAGTAAAGCAAGTGGACAGCTTCGAATACTTTGAGTGTAGGCTACTATAAGCAATAACATGAGCTACTACCAAGAAGTCAAAAGGAGGACAGCAGTGAATAAGGAAGCTTTTTATAGAAAAAGGAGCATCTTCTCTGGAAAAGAACTAAATAAGAGACTAATGTAGCGCTTTGTGTGGATTTGGCATTGTGGCATTCTATACGACAGAAACCTGAACATTACGGCGAAGTGAAGAGAAGCGAATAGAAGCATTTGAAATGTGCATATGGGGAAGAATGGAACTTGTGAAGTGGACAGACAGACTAGGAAATGAAGCTGTGTTAGAAAGAGTGAGTGAAAAAAGAATGATGATGAAAGTAATCAGTAACAGTAAAAGAATTGGTTGGGTCACTGGCTGAGAAGAAACTGCCTACTGAAGAATACACTGGAAAGAATGGCTAACGTGAAAAGAGTTTGGGGCAGAAGAAGATATCAGATGATAGACGACATTAAGATATATGGATAATATGCGGAGACAAAGAGTAAGGCAAGTAGGGTAGATTGGAGAAAGCTGGATTTGCAGTGAAAGACCTGTTCTAGGGCAGAACACAATCATGGTTTTTAAAGGAGCAGTCCGCGATAAAATTCCATATTTCGATTATATTATAGGATGTTTACCAAAGTAATCCTTGGATTAACAACGTTTGTCGCATCACTCTACGCCTTTTAGTTTGCGAAATATTAAAGGTCTTGCTGCAAGCTCTGACGTCATAACCACTGATCGCTTCATAAGGCTGCGTTGTAGTTCCATTTGACAGACAGCGTAGAACGAGTAAATATATATTCATACGTTACAGTCAGTTATTATTAACACACTTAGGACCTATCACATGCATATACTGTAATAATAATAATAATAATAATAATAATAATAATAATAATAATAATAATAATAATAATAATAATAACTTATCCATTTTGAATTTCGTACTCATAGTGATTAGAACAACTTGGGTCTGGTAAGGGTTCAAACTGAAAAGGTTTAATATGTCGGTCCATTATAACCTAAGTCAACGCCTTCACTGAGTGAGTGCATGTATGTGAGACGTGAAATATTCGTTATGAATGGACTGCAAATACGTGTTTATCTCACGTCAACAATAAATTAGTACATGATTTATATTATTCTATTGCGTCATAGTTGTTGAGTCACACGGTTTAGGCACGAAGCTATGTTTGGGGGAACCTCTAAAACATGTGGATCATCGAATTGCGGCAGTTGATAACCAAAACTACTTCGAAGACATTTTTCTGTATAGTATCTTCTCTCCACGCATTTTTCTTCCAGCTGTATGTTTTGTCTTCCACCCATCGTTTAGTGGCTTTAGAATGCTGGAGTCTGGAGTTAGTTACACCTCTTTCCACGTTGTAATTATGGTCCATTATCGCAATAATAGTTCTTGTTACCATTCCACCATATGGAAAGTGTTTTCTCTTAGGAGTGTAAAGCAACTCTCGTTATGGTATGATTGAAATTTGCTGGTGTGACAAAATTGATTAGTCTGATTTAGATATTTTAAAAGGGCAGGGTTACATACAACTTTTTTCAGAGCATTGTAATCGCTGGATCCAGGTTCGATCCATTCCCTCTCACTATTGTATGGGTGAATGTGTGCACATTTTTTATTATGTCTCTGTTTCTCCCCATTCGTGTATATTACAAACGTGATTTAATACAAAAATAAATCTGTCTTCTAAGTCGTCAGAATCACCTTCACATGTAGCACAAGACCACATAGGTGATTTATGATGCTCTTTTTCCACATTTGTGCGGCGGCTTTAAGCTTTTTGCCATGTGCCAAATGTCAAATTGATAGCCCATCCATTCATATTTGATTCTTATCAATTTCCTAATTCCTCTATGGCGGTCCGATAGAAAAAGGGTAATGTTTATTTTTTCTTTTAGGCGATCTAGAACTTTTTCGCATGCTACTTCGCCTACAATTAAGACCTTTTTGCAGAACTACGAAGTCTATAATCTTATCTGAATCGAGGTCCATTACACTGTAAGTCATATATTTTGCACTGAAACTAGGCGAGTCAAATTGGCCATCACCGCCATTCGCACGTTTTTATCTTTTAGGGAATTGATAAGTTGTTCATGAATCTGAAAATAAGTACATCTGACTGTTGGTTCTACGAATTTTGAAATTATTTTATAAAATGTTGTCTTGCCGATGAAACATAGTTGTAAAGTTTTTGAAAAATTTTCAAACAATTTATATCTTATATCGCACAAGTATAATGCAGAACTCACTGCTATGCTTCACCTCTGTTCAGACTTCCACTCCCAATTACGGGCATTCTGGCACACTACATTAACTTCCAGCAATGGTCCTATTGTTTCTACCAAATATTTGTAAAAGAGGAATGACACATAAGTTATTACAGAAGAAAAACAAAATTTGTAACGATGACCAGAATACAAAAAAAAAAAAAAAAAAAAAAAAAAAAAACACACACATACTTTTTGAATCCCTATTTACTTTCTGTTTCATATGCAGCGTCCTAGGAACCTGATGAATTAGAATTTGAAGTTTCTTCTATTTGAAAATATGCCTCAAAGTCGGTTTCTCTCCCCCACTTCGGATTCACCATCGACATTTCTTAGCGTCTCGCACCCTATGTCACATTGCACAGCTTTGTTTATATTAGGTTCCTGTGAATTTTCAGCCTCATCGAGAACTACACACACGTAAATATTTTCAGCTATAGGTACATCACTGCAACTTGCTATTGCTTCTTCGACGACCTTTTTCATTTATAAGCAGAGGAGCGCGTAGTATCAGAACTGTCTTGGGGAGATTCTCCTTTCAAAAATAGGAAAGGGACAGAAGTTTCCTTAATTTTCATAGGAGTTCTATTGTCTTTCATTATACGCCTTTTTAGTAAAGACGATTCTTCAAAATCAGTTTCACGGAAATGACTGGAACACACAACAGCAGTTTTCGATAGTGTAAAACCTTTTCTGTTGACTTTCTTCACCCATGTTTTAAATCTTTGCAGTAACTTTTCTCTGTTCGGAAATACATGAAATGATACCTTCTTCTTCATGTTCTGTTTTTGTTGTTCCCTCTGAACACGAAAAATCACAACACCACGGCATTTTAAACTGTATTACGATACAATTTCTTCTGTTTAGTCTACTGTAGTTCAAAATCATTCATATAAAAGAAAATACGTCTACATAAAACCACAACATTGGTATGTGCTGGTTTTATGATTAAATGAAAAGCAAAACATGACTTCACACAATCGTAACTAAGTCCGAAATTCTGTTCACGTTTACTACGGCGAGAGAAGATTATTTATTTTAATACAAAGCGCTGCGCTGCACTCGCTGATGTTCTCGGTCTACTATGCAATCACACCAGTTCAGTGGCTGTGACGTCATAAGTATTTGTGCGGAGTCAGTAACTCAAGAACCATGCCTCGCTTTGACATGCGGCAAATTACATTCTACTTGGATTGAAAAACGTGTTTGATTAAAGCCAACTTAATTTTATCGCGGACTGCTCCTTTAAGTATTCGAGTATTGTTTATAATATATGGAAAATCGCACAATGGGCAAGAGATACATATTCATACTTTTAGATAGTTTTAACTTTTTAAAAAAATTATTCTTACTTTATGCATTTTTTCATATGCCTCTGTTAGTCTTATCCTCTGATAACTATTTGAGAATTGAACAGTGTTTTTTCCTTTCCATTTCCCTATTATATCCTTAATTTTTGCAGTTTTTTTCATGTGCATTTATAGATGGCAGCAGAAACAAATAGAAGCTGTTAATATGAATTTATTTCGTTCGAGTTTGCCAGTCTTTTGTTATTTTTAAATTATTGCATTGTAGCAAATGTTTAACCATTTTAACAAACAACTGGCAGGAAGGTAAATTTGGCATTCTTGAGACCAAGACGTCTTTTGTAAGTGGCCACCGAGATATCCCGATTTGAATGTCCGTAACGTTTTCTTATGGGGTTACATAAAATATATCACCTATGTACCTCCACCGCTTCAGAATCTGCAAGAGCTGTGACATCGTATCTCCGGCGCCACTGAGTCCATTCCAGTAGATATTTTTGAGCGCGAGTGACGTGAGTGAATATAGCCCTAATGTCTGCTATGTGACATGTGGTGTGCACATTGAGTGTTCGTGTGGTATGCACTACAAATGTTCAGAGTTTCTCTTTCTAGTGTCACTATTTTCATGTACATACGATTAACGACAGAGACGATATACCCGTATATAATCACGGAGGTTTTCTGTGGACACTTTAAGATTGCAGAACATTTTCTTTCTGGTAGTACCAAATTAGATCTGCCACTTTCACTTCATCACACGACAAAACTGTTTTTGTGTAAAATTCATTCTGGTCTGACTCATCACTTTCATAATCCGTGTAACATCTGGCTAAATTATTAAAAAATTATAGCTAGATGCGAAGTCATTGTTAGCACTGATAAAACTCCAAATAAAAAAAGTAAAAGTTATTCCGTTCTGTTACCTTGATAGTTTCAATCAAACAATAAAAGTACAGCCAAATTAAAAGAAAAATTGCTTTATCTTAACAAGCCCTCCTTAATAAAAATAATTATTGACCTGCTACCATATAAGATTTCTAATATGAAAATATTTATTGAAATGTTTATCTGTAGTAAATTGCAATGTAGAAGCAAAAGTTGACCAATTGTAAATTAAAAACAAATTCTATAAAATCCGCGGAAAGGTGTAAAATGTTAAAAATCAGCTGGAGGAATAAAGTTTTAAAGAGCAGAAATGAAATTGAACAACAATAAAGAAACTACAGAAAATAAATAAAAATAATTAGTAATAAAATCAGACATAACACTTATTTAGGTTATATTACGAGGGAGAGTCAAAAAGTAAATTTAATAATGTTTTATTAATTGAATATGTACAATAAGACTACAAAACTTCATCACTTTTCAACATAGTCCCTACTAGGTTCAATGCAAGTGTTCCTGTTACACTATGTTGAAAAATAATTAAGAGTTTATAGTCTTATTCTACATATTCAATTAATGAAACAATTATTAAGGTTAATTTTTGACTCTCCCTCGTATATTGGAAATAAAGGAACTTGTCAAGAAATGAAGAGGAAGATCGACAAAGAATACATCAAAGACATTCTCAGTAAAATGAAGTGCAACAATAAAGAATTTAAAATAACGCCAGAAGACAGAGAGAGAGAGAGAGAGAGAGAGAGAGAGGAAGAGAGAGAGAAAAGTGACTGAAAGTACAAGAAGTTTCGATTGATTAATTGGTTGAATGAATGTAAATGTTATCTGAGATATATAAATCTGTTTTTCTGAAACATTACATGGCAAATATTTTTCATAGTCATAAGCTGAATATTTGATACGTTTCCTATTTATTTTATGTTTTGGTTTTAGCTGAAGGTTCCTTATAAATGGCTCTAATCAACGCTGATATTTATTTACGTGTTATTTTGAAGACATTGCGGTTGAAGTCATTTGGATGCCTGCCTCTCTGAGGCTTATTGTCAGAAACAGTGAAACTGTGAATTGGTGGATCTAATGTTTGTGGAACACAATAGTAAGTTGTCATTATGGTTTCCCATAATATATTAAATTATTGCGTTTGGGTTTTTGAACCAAAATATCATGTTTTTTGCTGTATTTTATACAGCTCTCTTTCTCATGACATTACAATTCAATCTATCAATTACTTGATCTGTTGTTCTGCATAGTAAGCCTACTATTAATTATGTTAAAGCAAGCAATTAAATTATGTTTAACGTTCATCCATTAAAAATGCATGAAGTATACTAAAATACACACGTATGTCGCTATCTTCTTGGCATATACTAAATCAGGGACGGGAAGCTCGTATTGTAAATAGAGCAGGTACCGTGTCTACATACAACAGCAACTAAGATAGCGGGAGAAGCTAAGCTGTTCCTAGTCGCTGTACTAACACAGTCTAGTATATACAGTCGCGAAGCTCAATACGTAGTAAATATGCAAACATTAGATAGTTGCTCACCACTAGGATCGCTAATATCGCAATGCAAAATAGTACCGTCACAGTCTATTGTTTCTAGCACCCTCAAAACTCAAGCTTCGTGACTGTATATAGTAGACTGTGGTACTAAGTTGTATTACAACTACAACCGTTCTCGAAGTATGTATGATTGCAGTTAAGATCAAAATATATAGCCTACTATTAATTATGTTAAAGCAAGCAATTAAATTATGTACCATGCAATATAGGTGACAGGTTTTGAGTGATTTTGTCATCATTTCTGTGTCCTTGATTGGGAATGAGAAATACAAAATAAGTAATAGATATAAAAGAGAAACTCAACAGTTTATTTAGATTGTTTTTCGGAAAATTTCTACCAAATCACAAACAATACAAATTTCTAGACGTGTACAAAACACAACTGTAAAGAACTGACAGGTAAAAAATTCGTGAACCACATTTGGGAATATAAACACAAAATAAACCTGTTTTCGAATACATTTAAGACCAAAGAAATCACTTATCATTTCTGATTGATATGCTGATACATTATTTATCATCACAGTGAACTCAGCACGGAAATGCAAATATAATTCTGAGAATCCACATTCACAAGTGTTTTATAATTGTTATTTGGTTATGAGGATTGTTGACAAATAGAATAAAATCACATACAATACAACATATATTAAAATTTGCATGAAGCGTAATTTTAAATAGTTTGTAGATAAAAAAACTCATTAACTGCGAAATTTAATTATGTATTGAAATATAAATACGGATATAACAAAAAATTCCAAACTAATTTTTATTTCATATTCAATCTTGTAATGGAAAATACGAATACATCTGATATTATAGTATAATGTGATAAATTGTAATTTGTAGAGAGATTGAAGTAGCGTAATTTGAATGTGAGCTTCTTTTGTAAATGTAAATATTGTAATTGTATATAAATTGTGATTTGTCAGAATATATTGCAGACTTAGTGATGACTGCCAAAATCAAAATCTCCATGACCTCCAAATCCGTGACCGTCAAGACCTTCACTGTGACCTCCTTCATGTCCCTTGATAAATACTGGTACTTTCTTCTCCACCACAAATGGCACCTTCACTGGGTAAGGATGAGGTACAGGGACCTTCACAGGGTAGGGTTTAGGGACGTGGACAGGGTGTGGCACAGGTACAGGGACCTTGACAGGGACTTTCACTGGATAGGGAATGGTCTTCTCTACAGGGTACGGTATCTTTTTCTCCAGATATACGGGATAGGGTTTGGGTACAGGTACTGGGTAAGGTTTCTCGACGTGAACAGGTACTGGTACCTTTACAGGGTAGGGAACTTTCTTCTCAACAGGGACTGGATAAGGGTGAGGGATGGGAACTTTGACTTCCTTGGTGATTGTGATGGCCTTCACGTGGGATTCACCGCCTCCAAGATTGCCACCGCCGAAAGAGTGACCTCCACCGAAAGAGATATCTCCTCCATGACCACCGCCATCATGATCTCCCAGGGACAATTCTCCTCCGTGACCTCCCAGAGACAGTCCTCCTTCATGACTACCCAGAGAAAGATCTCCGTGTTCAAAGCCTCCGCCTCCGTAACCAAGGTCATGGAGTCCTCTCTTGTCTGTCTTTTTGTCCTCCTTCTGGTCTTCAGCCAGAACTGAGGACGCCGCCACCAGTAGAAAGATGCAGATCTACAAAAGAATGCCATAGAGTGAGAATTGTATCACTAAATATGGTACTGAATCTCCGATTTTGTTAAATAATATTTACTTTACTTTCATATCTCTTTGTTATGAGTTTGAATAGAAGCGGTGAAGTATATTCTGTGAAGAGTAACGATAATGGAAGACACTGATATCTTTGCTGGAAAACTCCTGTTTCGATTTGCTGTTGTATGTGTTATTTAATATTGTATGTCGTTGGATAAATCACTTACATATTTATAATATGCTTTATGTTATTTTATATTTTACAATTATGTAAATAAGAAATAGTCTATGGTCGGTATTTCTTAAACAAGTTATCACTACCGGTATGATTTTTGTTATAGTCTTCATTTGAAGGGTTCAGAGCCATAGTAGGCGAAGCACCATTTATTAAAAATGGAGAAAGAAAGGGTTAAAGTTAAGTGAATACCATAGTTTAATGAAGATTGACATATTACTTAGTTTTAATGTGTATTCTTTATATTACTTGCTATATGTTTCTATTGAATTATGGTAATAACTTCATTTTAACCCTTGTTTTCTACGGGTTTAGTATATGGCGCTTGGCCCATTATGATTCTGAACACTTCATTTATAAAGAATGTAAACGATAGAAACTGCCAAAATTATATAGAGAGTACATATTGGTCTACTGAACAAGATGTCTGGTGAAATTTAATGATTTCTTATAATTTTATTTATAATTTGTAAAATACCATGTTTTTAAGATTGATACTAGTCTAATTTATTTGTTTATATTTCCACTGAACCTGAATGTCATTGCCAATGACTCTGCGTCCAACATATACCAATAGGCTAACTAGAGAGAGACTACAACAGAGTAAGAAACGACTACTTTGGCGTACATATCGGGCAAAGTAAATAATGGCTGTCTATTCTCTTTTGGCAAAGTAAATAATGGCTGTCTATTCTCTTTTTCAAAAAAGTTAGATTCACAAAACATTATTTCTTTCTGGGAAAACTTGGCAAATACAAGAAAACATTATTTTACTTTTTTCTTCAGTTATTAATGCTCCAACTCCAGTATTTTGAGCACTTTAATACATCATTTACACTCTATATAACGGTGGTATTGACTTAACGAAACAATAGGAAACACAGAACTTTGTACTTACGAGAAGCTTCATGGCGCCGTGTGTACTAGTGGATGAGGCACAGAGATGCTTCTGTCTGCTAGGATGCAGTGAGAGGTTTATATACTGTGATGTACTCTCTTCCTTCTGGCATTCCTGTGCTTTCTAGTCAGAATAATGACAAAGAGATTTCCTTGCAGTAGGAAACGTTATGACCATATGTTAATAGCTGAAATGAGATCATTCACTCGGCAAAATTATGAAATAAAATTAGTATTCTGCATATTTCCTCCTTGATTTGCTTACTTGCAGATAATATTAACTTTGGGCCATATATTCTAACACAGTGATAGTAAAGTAGTATTTAAAGTGTCTGATATAGTGGAAATAGTTTACAATAATATTCGTCTTATGACAGTTCTGTTCAGAAACAATCTCCCATAATCGCCATTTTTAAAGTTGATCCATGGTTCTTATTACTTACTTACTTACTAGCTTCTAAGGAACCCGTAGGTTCATTGCCGCCCCCACATAAGCCCGCCATCCATGGTTCTTATTAATGTTAATTATTATATTTTTACTTTTTATGCATTGTTTAAATGTTGGCTTCCGTAAGGTCTGGACCACTGTATCCAAGAAATACTATGAGACGTAAATTCAAGAAGGTGGTAAACATTTTCAGCAGTATTAGTAATGGTAATAATGTAGTTTCTCATTAAATTAATTTTTCATATTGCGGTTTAACTGCAAACGCGAGAATTTTTTCAAAACATTATTTTTTATTTTTGATGACGGCCAGCAAATGCAGCCTTCGGTGACTCGTAAAGAGTTATTTGAATTAATACTCGAGTGGTGTAACATTTCGAGATTTATTGCCGTCGGTTGTGGTATTGAGCGACCCAAAAAATAATTTCTTGAGGCAGTACTCAAAACGAAACAAATTATTGTTCTTTGGCTATAAAGGAATTTTCTGACAAAGAACTTAAGCTCGCAACTGAAATCCAGTAACCGAGATGCAATGTACTTTAGCTATTGCGTTTCTGATGAGGAAACTTCGCCTCAGCCTTCAACCATTCCCAATGTTTGACCAGAAAGCTGTGTTCTTTCGTCCCGTACAATGGGATTTAAAGCCCAAATGTTGTTTTGTATTTTAGTTACAAAAATTCAGTTCGAGTAAGTGTTGATGTTTTTTAACCTCAGTAAAAAAGTTTAATTTTGAATTCAGTAATTTCGAACGTTATTACAGTATTGACATAGAATAAATTAATTAAACTTTAATGAACCAAAACTACATACTTCTGGTCAGACTTTCCACGTGGAATTAAAAAAAAAACATTTTGCTTAAGCACAACACACAATGATTACCTCGCCCGACTCACAACTGGGTGCGGACCGACAGAATGTTTGTCAATCATCAACTTCCGACAATTATTGACTATTGTTAATCTTTCCGAATACCTTTCTGGGTTGCGAATTTATGAAGTGTAGACATGTGGTTAGTGTTATAGAGTAGAAACACCAGCAAGATTTAGATTCTGGCTCATGTGCACTGTCCATCTCGCTCCATTCTCTATTTAATGTATATCATTTCATGGCCGCTCTCTCGTGTATATTTTAGATCATATCACTCTTTTCTCCCTCATTAATCCTTTGAAGCCACCGGCGTGGCTCAGTCGGTTAAGGCACTTGCCTGCCGGTCTGAAGTTGCGTTCTGGCGCGGGTTCGATCCCCGTTTGGGCTGATTACCTGGTTTGGTTTTTTCCTAGGTTTTCCCCAACCCTAATGTGAATGCAAGGTAATCTATGGCGAATCCTCGGGCTTATCTCGCCATATATCATCTCGCTATCACCAATCTCATCGATGCTAAATAACCTAGTAGTTGATACAGCGTCGTTAAATAACCAACTAAAATTAAAAAAAAAAATCCCTTGATACATTCAGTGACTCATTCAAAGCATTAACCATAGACATAATGGGTAAATGGACTGTGTATATTCTTGAATATTAAATAAAATAGGCTACGCTACATTATTAAAGAAAGTACACACAGTATTACTGTATATTTTATCACTTTAATTGGAGTATAGGCGTTTTATGCAATTATTGATATTTCCTTAAATCTCATATCGTTTTTTTTTACTTTCCCATAATGTTTCCTACATAGTATTAATTTTTTCTAATAAATTACTTGTTACCATAAAGAATTTTATTTCTGGGTGGTTCGTTTTCATGTGTATGTGGATACATATAATTTGTAATCCTTAATAGCTAGATTTAATATTCAGAACTGTTTCATTAAGTAAAGTTATGGACAAAAGTATTAATAACTTGACGATTGAAGTTATATATATATTTTTTTTCATTGTCGTTTTCACTTGATTCAAATTGGTTAACGACGCTATTTCAGCCACACTGTTGTTTAATGTCAGTGTAAATTATGAGACAGAGATGGTATTATGATGAAAAAGTGTTCTGAACGTTCGCCTTAGGATTACCTGACATTCACTTTACAGTTGTAAAAACCTTGTGGAGAACGCAACCAGCTCAAGAGATATTATAACCCACTGACGAACGGCGTTTCATAGCATGAGTTCAACAGAAAACGGTGTGCCTTGAGTTTCTTAACTAAGTTAGTTAATTGTACTTCAGAAACATTGGTTCACATATTTCGCTTCAGCACTTGCTTTTTCTTCAGGTTACTGTGTTCCTTCGAATTATCGTCGTAAAAACGCAGGCCTTAGCGTCACTTCATAAATGAATTTTTCTATATCACAGACTGTACACAAGAACTGCTCTAATCTCTTTACTAATTTAGTCATTTTCATGTTGTGTTAAGAGCGTTACTGTAATTGAGTTCCCCATTTATACTGACATCTTTGATGACACTAAGAATTTACGTTTTGCAAACGTCACTCAGTACGGCAAATAATGTTTTCGTGTTGTTTGTCATAATTCATTGTCATGGTTTCTGTTTGTCACGACACTCGCTGACATGACTTTGACTCTGGGGAACATTTCTGTCTTCATCCATTGAGACGAACAGAGTGGAAAGTACTCCAAATGATACTACTATCTTTGGCTTCCATAAGTTATGCCATAAAATTCCGCATTCCCTTACTTTCTTATAATTAGTTCAAAGACAAGACCTATGTGACTTTAAAGGTTCGATTTCTTTTAATTCCGTTAAAAAACTGACGCTGTATCAACTGATAGGTTACGATGGTAGAATTGACGATAGTGAGACTATATTTTGGCTAGATGAAATGTAGGATTCTCTATGGATTACATGGAATCCACCTGACAGAGGGAGATGATCTCGGAGAAGACCGGACTAGCGATCAACCTAATCGGGATTACAACCTACATCAAAGCGAAGCATTGGATTACCATTGATTACGGTGCTTTCGGATATATAGGAATAGTCTTAGCGGACATTCCCGTCTTTTTAATATCAATTAAATTGGTTATTTTTGTATGTTCTAATGTAACTATATCTATACTAATAATAAATCTGTAGCTGAAAATTTTCTGGTAATTTTCGATTTTCCAAAAATAATTGGTCCTAACATATATAATTAATCACCCTGAAACCGAAAACCGCTTTTTTGAAATTTTTGTTTGTATGTCTGTCTGTCTGTCTGTATGTTTGTTACCTTTTCACGCGATAATGGCTGAACCGATTTCGATGAAAATTGGAATATAAATTAAGTTCGTTCTAACTTAGATTTTAGGCTATATGGAATTCAAAATACATTATTTAAAAGGCGGGTTATAAGGGGGCCTGAATTAAATAAATCGAAATATCTCGCTTAATATTGATTTTTGTGAAAAATGTTACATAACAAGAGTTTCTTTAGAAATAATTTGCGGTAAGTTTTATTCTTGAAAAATTTTGATAGGACTGATATTTAATGAGATAAATGAGTTTTAAAATTAAAATAACTGCCATCTAAGGCCGTGTAATGAATTAAAAAACAAATGACTTCGTCTATAAGGGGCCTTGGACAGCAACACTCGAAAGCTATGAAAGCTAGCCTACAGATAATGTTTCTGTGTTTGTATGAAGTAATATCGGAAGATAAATTAACCGATTTGTATTATTAATTATTAATTCACCATTGGAAAGTGTAGTTTCTCTAGATGGACATAATTCTATAATGTTATTACAGTAACTTCTGAGTGAATCGAGGTCAGGTAAGATTAAAATAGCTTCTTATGCACAGAAAACTTGATAGGCTATTCTGTACATTCGTTTCCTGTATTTCCTAAAATAATTTTATGACCAAATGAGTGGTCTCTGGATCAAAATGATCACATTTTAATTATGCAAATACAATTTAAATTAAGTAACATAATAAACGATTTATCCTTATATCAAACACGAATGTTCCCTGGATCAAATGTCCTATTTTAATTATGTAATTACTTTATATTTATTTCTAACGGGTGCAGCGGAGCGCACGGGTACGGCTAGTTGGAAATAAAATAGTCTAGTAGCCCCTGTAAGCTATAGGCCTACGTCTATTTGTAAGGGTTAATTATTCCTTCAAATATAAACGCTTATATTTGAAGCAATAATTAACCCTTAAATTCACAAAGTATCCTATAGGATACAACAGGTTAATAGGCTGTATACCTATGCTAAGATTTTAATAGAACAATAAAAAAATGGTACTTACTTACTTACTTACTTACTTACTTACTTACTGGCTTTTAAGGAACCCGGAGGTTCATTGCCGCCCTCACATAAGCCCGCCATTGGTCCCTATCCTGAGCAAGATTAATCCATTCTCTATCATCATATCCCACCTCCCTCAAATCCATTTTAATATCATCTTCCCATCTACGTCTCGGCCTCCCTAAAAGTCCTTTTCCCTCCGGCCTCCCAATTAACACTCTATATGTATTTGAGAAAAATTCATTTTAACCAAAATTTCATAATAATATAATACTAGTGGCTTGTGCAGCAAATGCTGCAAACTAAGTTCATTAGACGTTCAAATAAACAATTTTTCAGATTTATTTTCAATGAAGAAGACCAGACATTCTGAAAGTTATTTGCTACCATAATAATGAAAGATACTATCTCTCGAGCCAATACTGAAGAGAAACGCGCATATAAATACGAGTATCTACACCACATCGCCATTAAGTATATGAAAAAGGCCCAACCCACTTGATTAATAACTATAAAAATATTTGATTTTTAATAATATTATCTTACGTAGGTTTTATAGCTTTCAGTAACATATACTATATATACTATATAGCCGCCACTCAGTAAACTATAGAAGTCAAAATCTAATTTAAGTTATTCTCTGCATCTACTTACATAACCCCAAAAGTTTCACTTTCATATCATCAATATAGCGTTAATATGTATAATTAATGAAAAATAGTCACATCATGGCATTAACTACAATAATATTCATTTTTAATGGTGATAATGTTATCAAACCACCTCAAGTTTTGTAGTTTTTAATGTCCAATACACAGCTGTACCCAGAAAATTACACACCACAGAATCGAACCTGTAAATTATTTTTAGTAAGTTAAGTTTTTAATAACCAATTTAATTTGAGCTCTAAATATGTCAGCATTCTTGCAGATCATGACCTTCGTGTAATATTGTTTACTGTAGTGTGTTTTTTGTTTTATTCTGAAATGCAACACGGCCGACTTGATGTTACCTTCGAAGGAGAAGCGAAGCGAGCATCAAGTGGACCGTGAATGCAATTAGCTAGTTCTCAAAACTGACGACAGATGGGTTTGGAAAATAGGAAAATTATGTTGAAAAATTCACATTTCACTAAAAACTACTATTTTTCCGAAAAACTTTGAGTTCCAAGCTTCAAAATGAGGGGTCGTCTATTGAAATATGTTTAGCCGTTTTCCCGTAATTTCCATTACCAGTTCAAATTATATATATATAGATTGTACAACATATTATAAAATAAGGACATTGCGATGGTTGTTTTCTTTACAGTCCAAAACGGTTTAATAAACTAGTGTGAGAAATGAAGTTTTGCCAATTTAAGGGTTCCATTGCTTTATATAGGCCTAACATAGAAAATAAGTAAATAACTTATTTTATCAAATAGCTTGATTTTATTTATGTTTAATAATTGGAGCCGGAACGAACCAATAAAGTTTAATCCCTGGAAGAAGAAGAAGAAGAAGAAGAAGAAGAAGATGATGATGATGATGATATTCGTTAAGATGTACTCAAAACCAATAATGTTTTCTGAACTCCGAACGCTCAATATATAGTGTAGAAAGCCATCTCTTTCGGCTTCATGACGTCGTCACATTATTTCATAAGCAACAACATTTCGTTCTTCGGAAGTAAGTTGTTTTGATACCCACATGGTCAGGGTGACCATATTTCTGAAGGTCAAAAACGGACATCTGTTCTTAAACATTTGAAGGGCTTAGTGGAAGAAGGGGGTATCCCTCAAAAGTATGTTTTTGAGATATTTAGCATTTTGTTAGATTCTCTGTAACTTAAGGAAAATAATAAGAATCACAAAGTCTTTTGGGTAATGTGTTAGATAGGTATTGCACTAACTTTCTGCAAATGTAGAGCATAATATCTTGATTATTATTATTATTATTATTATTATTATTATTATTATTATTATTATTATTATTATTATTATTATTATAGGAAAATTTCACTTACGATAAACTATTTTTTACAACAAAGAAAGAAACAAACTTTGAAAGATATTAATCAAAAGATACTTAAATATGTTTCATTTGTTTGTTTGTTTGTTTGTTGAGTCAACTGTCTGAAGACAGGTCTGAACCTCATTAGTGATACCAACAAGGCACCACTTATGAGGCAACTAGATCAGGAGGTAATGGGTTATGATCATTGTTCTCTATTTCACATCCATTATCTGATTTCAAATTTAAATAAAAGTTGTGATGAATTGGAGGTATGAACTTTAATATGGACGATATGTCAGGACGCTAAGCAGCTTTGATGGGCATTCCATTGGGGTTCTTTGGTTCCATAACTGTGCCTGCTATACAGGGTGTTAAAAATATCCAATATTTTAGGAGGTGCTAGTATGCATCAAAAGAAGTAAATAATGTCTAATAAATATGGGTCCTACAATACATAGCCTACGTTCAGAGATCTGAACACTTCTTCGTAGGAGGTGCTTAATCTGACATCCATTCATGACAATGCATTCCTCTGCCCTTTGACGTAAGGAATCACACACTCTTGAAATTGACCTGGTTCCCTCATGTGTCCCCATAACCAAAAGTCCAGGGGATTTAGGTTTGGGGAACGAGCAGGCCAAAGTGTGGGGCTTCCCCGACCATTGCAGTGGTCCTGAAATGTCAATGTCAGGTGTTCACACACATTTCGGAGAAAATGTGCTGGTGCGCCATCGTGTATGAACCACATCTGTGTCCCCATAACCAAAAGTCTAGGGGATTTAGGTTTGGGGAACGGGCAGGCCAAGGTGTGGGGCTTCCCCGACCATTGCAGTGGTCCTGAAATGTCAACATCAGGTGTTCACGCACATTGCGGAGAAAATGTGTTGATGCGCCATCATGTGTAAACCACATCTGTGTCCCCATAACCAAACGTCTAGGGGATTTAGGTTTGGGGAACGAGCAGGCCAAAGTGTGGGGCTTCCCCGTCCATTGCAGTGGTCCTGAAATGTCAACGTCAGGTGTTCACGCACATTGTGGAGAAAATGTGTTGGTGCGCCATCGTGTATGAACCACATCTGTAGTCCTGCTGACATGACACATTCTCCAGCAAGGCTGGCAATAAGTTAATAAGAAAGTCCTAAAAGTCTCTGTGGTAGCACGTATGGCCCTATTAATCTTTCACAAAGAACGCCTGCCCATACGTTGATTGTAAATCGGTGCTGATGCCTCGTTTCTTCAACTGCATGGGGATTTTCATCAGCCCACACATTCTGATTGCAAAAATGCACAACAGCATCTCTGCTGAACCCCGCTCATATCCGCAACCAGACTTTTGTTTTCAGTATTCCTTGCGACATATCATTATTCCGTGCCAAAGGTGTCAACTACGGTATGATTTTCTGGTAGTCTGCTGTATTGTAGGACAGAGAAATGCATTGCCATGAATGGACGTCACATTGAGCACATATTATGAACAAGTGATCAGATCTCAGAACGTATGTTTTGTAGGACCCATGTTTAGACATTATTTTCTTATTTTGATGCATACTATCACCTCCTAAAATATTAGACACTTTTTAACACCCTGTATTTGGTGGCTTTTCTTTCCCTGTTGTATGTTAGTGAATACTTTAGCAGACATTACTTTGTTTGTGCGTGTAATATATTCTTGTCCATTGTTTCGCGCCTTCTTTCTGCTGTTGTCTTTCCATTTTTTGGATTTATTTTCCTCTTTTTGCTCTTATTTGTCTTATTTTCACTATTTCGTCACTTACAAAAACATTAGTACGGTCAACATCCGCCATGCTGCTTGGAAACTTATTGTATCAAAGCAGTTCTCCCATTGGTCAACTAGGTAAACAGCTTGCCATTCAGAACCAAGGTTTCAAAGAACTGTGGGATACCTCCTTATTCCATTCAGAATTCTGATACAACTTACAAAGCCCTTTCATATGTTCATATTTATTTTAAAATGGGGCTTTCCCTTACTTAAATAGCACACTAAACTAACAGTAGATGGACTCAGCTTTCATAATATGGATTTAGTTCATTTTTTACCAAAATGTGGGATACCCCCTTATTCCACTAACCCCTTCATTTATTTATTAAGGCCATGGCCAACTGAAAATAGTCGAATTTTGACAAGTTATATATATTTTTATTTTCGCTCTGAAAAATGTACGAATTCATAAAAATTTTATCTCAATGCCTTAATTATAAGTATAGCCTACTATTCTACAATTGGTAGAAGTTCTGTTAATGTACGACTTATGTGTAACCAAACCTTTTAATTTAATTATTTAAAAAGGGAATTGTCTACATCTTCAACAAGTATTCATTTTATTTCTTAGTGGTTAAAATTAGATTGATGAAACGTGGCATACTTATTCATTAATATCTCTGTTGTGGAATGGAGCATTTGATTGGCTGTATTCAGCATAGTTTTATTGTTAGAGTATTATACGTAAAGCATTATAATTTTTTATTAGTGTTTGAACATTGAAGGAATTATACTTCTTTTTACAAATGAAAAAATTAAAGTAGGGCATTACTAATGATGCATTGCATTTAGGAAATGATGAAATTAAAAGAAATAATAATTCTTCTAGATGTAGGATTTTCACTAAGAAAATAAAGAAACAAAATAAGTTTATTTTTTTTTTAATGAGTTTATGAGAAAAGACTGAAATGTAGCTACAATGTGTGATTATGATATATATTTTTATTTAATTTCTTCCTGTAACCACTACAGGTTGCCATCGACAAAGAGTACCATGATACAATAGAGTAAATGCCTTGAGGCTTAGTGATACATTGTTGTTAGAGTGAAAAACAACAATTTGAATTATATTGAGTTAGAGTGAAAAATAACAATTTGAATTATATTGAAACACATGATATTAAACGAAGTAATGTCAAGGAGATGCGAATTAGTCATGGTTCATATGTATGATGCCTGAAAATAGCTATTGAGCCTTTGAGTGCTGCAATTGTTAGATCTCTTAAAATATTTTTAGGCAGGCCAAAAGATTTACAGAAGTCGACTAGGAACCGGGATATAGTCCTACGGGCTCCTATCATTAGTCCCGTAATGACGATGGATTCCAGATGGTATTTATCCTGATAAAAACTGATGGAAGATTCATATATATTCCTTTTTTCCTCGAGTACTTCTTCTGGCTGGTGTTCGTGCGATTCGAATCTCACAGTAGGTCTGTGATGTAACCTTCAAGAGAGGGAGGTTTAAATGAAATTATGTCGATTCTTCGATTACTGCCCTCACTGGATATGCCGTGTACTTCTTCATATACCGAATAACCTTTGTTCCTTAAGGCAGTTGCTATTATAGATCTTACTGTATGATGCCGCGTATTAACGAATAACCTTTGTTCCTTAAGGCAGTTGCTATTATAGATCTTACTGTATGATGCCGCGTATTTCGTAGAAGTTCACCGTGTGGACAGGCCCCCAGGACATGGGCAAGGGTTTCAACCTCCCTGTCGCAACGTCGACAGAGATTACTGCCCGAAGACCTGCCAGGTACACTACGCACAGCTGATACGTTAGCATTCATCTTGATCGCTTCCCTCCACTCACTACAGGAAAGACCCTTGTGATTCCGGATCCACTTATTGGCCGGGGTATATTGTTGGTATAAGAGCACGCCTTGGCCTTTATGTCTTTTCTGGCTCCAGTTCTCAAACACTTTTTCTCATAATACTTGCCATACCTTTCGCGTATCTACAGTGCCGTATTTATTTAAAATATTTGCTGATTCGGTGATATTGAGTTCTGTGAGACTGGATGTAATTTCTTGGGATAATTGCCTTGTAGCATGTAGGAAGGAATTATTGGAATAATTCGGTCAACTCTCTAGCTAAAAAATTGTGGGTTTTAGAAGTTCCAGTAGCTAATCGTCTTAACGTGATGCAGTAACAACAGCGTAAAACATTGATTTTTATTTTTTAATATTGAAATTTCAAACACAAACTACTAAAAATTAAAAGTTAGTTATGAATTACATCATATTTAAATAATTAAGTTACTTTTCAGCCGTCTTCATTCTTATGTTATTATTACTTATTAGACCTACATGAAATGTTTCACTTAATAACTCCATTAAACTTTCATAAAATTATAAATAATGAGTATATACATTTTTAGTTTTGCTCCAGAAGTACTTTTCAGAACTGGCAATCTTTTAATTTTGTTCTATTTAACAATATGGATCTGGGTATAGGATAATTTGACAGACTTTTCAGTCTCATAGAAAATAGTTTTTCATAATAGAAAATAGTTTTTCAACAGCTGCTTAAATGCCCGGTAAACACGAAGTAACTTTTACAATTTTTGATAGGAGATAAAAAGGAATATTTTTGTTGTTCATTTTTGTGAAGATAATAACCCAACCCTTAGAAGTTGGGACAATGTTTTCAAAATATTTTCGAATAGCCCACTAACTTTAACTATTACTAAATCGCTTGCAAAATTATCACGCTATTAACGCAGAATTATAGAATGATACAGCTATAGGAAGAGATAGCAAAGTACCGGTATTTTAAAAATAGTGAGTGCGTGCGTGCGTGCGTGCGTGGAGGAGATTGGAACCAATAGGAGTAAGAAGAAAATGGAAGTAGCTTAGAAGTTAAGAACAACTCATTGCTTCGCTCTTCCCAATGAGTTTACATACGTACATACATTGCCATATGCCATAAGATGTTGTAAATGCTTAATTCTTTAACTTGCAAAACAAAATTTCGAAAACGGGAACAAAATGGAAAACTGACGGAACGGGCGGGACAACGTAAAAAAACGGGAATGTCCTAGAGAAAACGGGACGAATGGTCAACCTGCATATAGCCGAGATTTTGTGGTACTGGAGCATGTCTTGAATAATGTGGCGTGCCTAGCCATGACTGATGCTCAATTATCTAGCCACGTCTTCTATTGTTACCTATCGGAGCGAGCTGCGTCAGTCACAGTTGACCTCCAATTTTTAAAACTCGTCTCTGAACGCAAGTTTGGCCATTCCGATGTCGCTAGAGCTTAATTTAATTTAACTTAATTTGTAAATTATACACTTTCTGACAGCAATAATTCTTTATTATTTCCTTTAGTTAATGCTACCATGTTTGCTATTATATTATACTACCTGTACCCGTGCGCTCCGCTGCACTTATTACAAATAAATATAAAGTAATTACATAATTCAAATAGAACATTGGGTCCAGGGAACATTCGTGTTTGATGGAAGAATAAATTGTTTAATATGCTTCTTAATTTAAATTCTATTTACATAATTAAAATGCTATCATTTTGGTCCAGAGACCACTCATTTGGTGCAAAGATAATTCGTTTAACATTTTTCTAAATTAGTCTTGAATGCATCCTTTAAAATCACTCCAAATTAATAGAGTTGATTGTGTACGAAGATCATTTTTATGTTAACCTTACTGTACATTTTTTTTTTGTTAAGTTCATTTTATTCACGCCTTAACATCTGTGATCATGTCACGTGTTTAGAATGTGTGGGTATGTCAGCAGACCGTTTTTACTCTTGTTGAGCTCCTGTTTCTATTGTGTGTTGTAGATGGTTTGTGTTCATGTAACTGATTATAGACTTTGATTAATATTTTTGGTATTGGTAATTGAGGCGGTGATGAATAATGGCATGTATCTTTCCAATCCGGCATTTGCCTTTATGACTAAGGGAAATCATGAAAAACCCCAGTCAGATTGATCGGCCACGGGGTTTGAACCCGGGACCTCCGAATGCGTGTCTCAAATGCTACCGCCTGAGCCAAGTCGCTCGGTTGTATATCATTGTTTATGCAAATAAAGAATGAGGTACCCTACATAAATATTATTTTAAGAAACATAGGAAACGAATATGGATAAATTATGAGCGCAGGAACGCCATTTCATGACACCTTTTAAAATAACTCAGCTCTAGTGATCTCTATGGTAAAATGAGTGTATAAAATTAGAGTATTTTTATGTGGACCAAATAAAGTTGCAATAATCAAGTTATACAATATTTCGACAGAATATCAAGTTTTCTGTGCGTACAGATTTCTTTTCATCTTACCTCAGTCCTCATTTATAGCATTATATTCATCTAGAGAAACTACAAATTTCAAATAGTGAAGGTTGATTAGCTTCTGAGATTACTTCATACAAACACACAAAATATTCTCTGTATATTAATAATGATAAACTTCAAGGCCGCCTTAAATAGAAGGAGTCATTTGTTTTGATTTCATTGTAGCCATCGTCGTCGATACTGCAATAACTCCTATGTCACATATCGATTTTTAGATTTTTGCTCTATTAAATAACTTAAATAGTGATGCAGCAAATAATACAATCTACTATATATAACTTAATTATATTTCTTTCTTTCGAAAATGTAAGAATTCACGATCTCCTATGCACTACTGCCATAGAATGAATAAATTTGTTTTTCTTCCTACTAAAAAATTTAATATTTTGCATATAGAAGTTTCGGAACAACGACACTATAATCTGACGCGGCGGTGGAAATGTATTGTTATTTTAAAACTTTTGTATATCCTTAAATATGAGTCCTATCAAAATTTTGCCCAGGATAAAACTTATCGGAAATCATTTTGAAAGAAACTTTTATGTAAAAATTTTCACAAAAATCAATAATAAGCTAGATATTTCGATTTATTTAATTCAGGCTCCCTTATAACTCCCCTTTTAAATAAAGTATTTTGAATGCCATATAGCCTAAAATCTAAGTTACAACGAACGTAATTTATATTCCAATTTTCATCGAAATCCGGTCAGCCATTATCGCGTGAAAAGGTAACAAACATCCAGACAGACAGACAGACATAGGCCTACAAACAAACAAAAATTTCAAAAAAGCGATTTTCGGTTTCAGGATGATTAATTATACATGTTAACACCAATTATTTTTAGAAAAGCGAAAAGTACCAGAAAAATTTCGCTTACAGATTTATTATTAGTATAGATAATATATTATATTGCATAACTAGTTCAGTATTGTTATCGCTCTAATTATATTTTCTGTCATAGATTTTGTAGAGTGCTAGTCTCGCAGTGCTAACACGTTTATGTGGTGAAAAGGTTGTTGGACAGACCATTTAAATTTTGTAGCAATTCCACTTATAGTTGTCATGATCCATTACTATAATAATGATAATAATAATAATAATAATAATAATAATAATAATAATATTATTATTATTATTATTATTATTATTATTATTATTTACCGAACTAGGTTATATCTTTCGTACCGTCCTGATGTAAGTATTTAGGATCAGAGTTAGAACCCTGAACCTCCAGGATATACTAACCGATAACTTTTCTAATTTTTTGTAAACGAATATACGCTGTCTGTACTTATCACTTAATGATCGTTGTCCGTTTAGATTACTGAACATTAGGCTACTTGCCTCGCAAAGTGATTACTCTTCTCATTTATAATTTTACGTACTTTTATGTTTGATTCAGCCAATTTCCTGCCATACTGAATTTAGTCATAGGTTATTCACATTATAAGATCTCTTAACCAATTAGTCTATGATTCAGATTCCTTTCAGTTATAAGCCCTTTTTTCTACGATGGTTTTGTAAAAATATAGCCTATATATTTCTTTTCCTTCCTTTCCCCTTTTTGTTCTCTTTATCAGCTGATGAATTTATTATCATAGCCTTTTTATTGTGAATTTTATTTAATTTGCTTTTTTTTTCTTTTTTATTATTATTTTATTACATTCCATTTTGTTATATTCTTCCTTACATTTTCCATATTAACCATTTGTACTAAATGATTTGCTTTTACTATATTGCAATGTATTTTACGTTCTTTTTTCTATTATGGTATTATTTTCATGTTGTTTAGTGTCGATTTTATTATGCTATTATTATTATTTTTGTGTAATATGTTAGTATTCTGTTCTTTAACTTTTTGTTAAATTTAAACTACTTCTATACTTTGTGACCTGGTTGAGTGTAAGAGGAGGTCCTATGGCCTTAACTCTGCCAGTATAAGTAAATTATTATTATTATTATTATTATTATTATTATTATTATTATTATTATTATTATTATTATTATTATGTTTTCGTCGCTTAAGAAATTTTTATACATTTCTTCACGTTATTAATTTCCTCTTTTCCCAAAATATAACTCAAGAATTTAATTTTCATAACCACAACATACTATTGAAGACGCGTACTTTCAACGTTCATGTGCCCCTAGCCGTAATTGAAGAAGAAACTCCGCCAATATCCTGTTGCCCGTTGAACAGAGAGGTGGTGTCTTTTACAAAATGACATGGGGTAAAGGTTAGTAATAATGTGATAGTTCTTTTTGAGAATTTATTACAATTTTACTGAGCGAGAGAAGGAACGGTTTTGTGCAGGAACTTGTCCACGAACATTCCCTTAATACGTTGACGCAAGAAAACCGATCTTCCTCTCGCTCAGTACAATTGTAATAAACTCTCAAAAAGAACTATCACAATATTACTTGTATCACAGTAATACCAACATTTACTCTAATTGCTGCTTCCTACCAGTAACGCAAAAAATGAATCAGTATAATATAGAGCATATTAATATTGCATTGAGTGACAGGATTAGAGAATGAATATGTTCGGCCATATTAACTAAATTACAATTTCACATTATAAAGAACAAAAGAGAAAATGTTGTAATAATAGTTCAAAATATTAAATATTTACTATTCACTTCTTCAGTGAAAGGTGTTTTGCACTCTTCAGATAAAAATTACATTATCTACTCGCTACCTTAAATTTCATCATTGTAGACGAAAGCTTCAACTCTCACAATACTTGAAGTATTTACCAGATGTTGTACAGATTATAAAAGTAATGAGTCAGACCACGAACAATTTTAACAAAATAAGAGTTTTATCATGTGATGAAGTGAAAGTAGCATATCTTTATTAATATAACGGGAAAGAAAATTTCTGGTTACTCATTCGTGTCTTCCAGTTGTTGAGGTACGGAACTAGTGGCAGTAGTAGTGTTTTATTTAACGATGCTTTCATTTGCACAGATTATTCATCGTACGAATTAAACATATGGGCGGGAAATGCTCTAAAAATTTTTCCTGAATTCTTGTATCAGGAATAGACTTATTTTAGGTGTTTTAAATCTAAGAGATGGGACATACAGAGGATATTAGATTTTATCAGAGTTTGAAATCCATCGACCTCGACATGATTTGAGCCTGATAACGTCGAATCTAGCGGCCAGCATGGTAACATGGTTACAGAATTCTCTGTTGAAGTGAAACAAAGTGTACTACGGACAAAGTGTTTTGGATCAGTGGAGGGAGAGGATCGAGGTAACATTTAGGTCTTATCTTCACCTGACTATTACACTTTTACTACGTCACACTACTTTTGACCAATAAAACTGTACGAAAGGACGTCTTATCGCACAATTTTATCGCGTCCCTAGCATTTGTTTAATTTTATCGCGTCCCTAGCATTTGTTTATTTTTATCACTACCCTAGCATTTGTTTCTTTGTTTGCCAACATTTCAAACTGCACTGGTCTGGACGTCAAAAAAAAAGAAAATTACAAACCACTCCAGTCGATGCACAGCATTTTCAAATATGAATCGCATTGGCATTCAGGAACAAGAATTAATAAAAATCACTGGTCATATATGAAGAGCACCATTCGGAAATCCTGAATAAGTTGAGGGATACAGCATGTACATCAACGAGCTCACTTCTTTTACGTACACGTCCAATATAACATCAACTGAATCACCAACCACTAAAACATTCAAATTTGAAAATTGTACTTTCAATTATTGTTTCTTTTAAAATTATTCATGTTTATTTTTTATTTCACCATCGTTAATTAAAACGTTTCTTGTTTATTTCATCATCCCTCATTAAAACTTTTCTAACACTTGTTTATATTATTTAGGTTATGTTTGTTACAGCTTCTGCTATATGATATTATGGATAGTCACTTATCAGAGATTGTTTAATACTAAGATTTATTGAAAATCATCTGTCAAGTGACGTTGATTATTGGGATCCGGATGATTGAAGTGGAATGCAAATGTTTTAATAAAAATGAAACTGAATCAACAAAGCCTTCTTGACTAGTAACAGTCCACAGAGTTCAATGATGATTCCATATTTGGCACAACTGATACCGGTAACAAGAAAATATAATCATAAAACACTACTGCGATCTAGCGTAATGTTGAGATGGTACAATAATACATTTGAAGACAGTTGTATTTTCGTAAGCCAATTAATATTTTATTATATTGGAGTACTTTGTTACTTGTAATCTTTATATACTTTCTTCTAATCGTGTAATAGTCAATTAAATCCCACTGGAGTTTTGATTTTCTCTAGATAAATCAAAACCTCTACTGAAATTACTGTTGATAAACATGTCGCATATCCGTTCGAACGAATTGTAATAAAAAACAAATCAGATCAGCCAGTGTTACAAGCTTTAGTTAGTTTCTTAAGCTATCCCAATGAAATCATTGTAGCATACGAATATTAGCAGTATTATTATTAATGAAGTATTATTATATTAGTGTTATCGGTGGTAATATTATGGAATAGAGCAGGCCTGCAGAACTGTAGCTCATGAGAGCGACTGCTTTCCACCCCTCTTTTACCCCACCCACCTTTTCTACCTGTGCGGTCACGGCGTTCTATTTGCGCTCTGCTGCATCAACATTCATTGTCGGGGCGGAAGTCGATCATCCCCAAATAGAAGTGGAGTGAGGCTGACGTCATAGTTGCCCTACCTTGCGAGTTCTGCAGGCCTGGAATAGAGCAATATTTATGCGGCAGCCATGGGAAACACCTAATATATCTGCTCTTTTGTAGCACGAAAACGGTGACTTCGCCGACAGGAAGACCAGTGCGTAAACAAGCAGCACATAATATTATATCGTTTTTAAAGTTTAAAAATACTTCAAAGAAGGAAAAAGTATGTGTGATTAAAAGTATTTTCACATGTACTGAAGATTTAGTGCAATTTCATTTTTACTAGAAGTAGAGAAGAATATTAGGAATAATGATCATCGTAAACATAAACGCTTTTCCATACATAATATCTTTAAAAGGGGAAAGCGGAAGGAGAATATTGAACTTTATACAGAGGACTAACGGATCAATGGACGATAATAATTTCTCAATTTATTGTTGACAAATTATAAATATCGGCACTATAGTGAGGGTGTTAGAAATCAGAGAACACATACTGAGAAACATTTAACATTTTATTTATTTGTGTGGTTTACACTCTTCATAATCTTATGTACATAACTTTTTAAGTACAAAGATTAATTATGAGCAATTAATGAGATAAACGTGATGCGTAATGGATCTTCTGTCTTAATGGTGACCACCAAAGTCAGATCCTCCGTGACCTCCAAATCCGTGAAATTCTTGTCCTCCACTGAGGCCTCCGTCATGTCCCTTGATAAATACTGGTACTTTTTTCTCCACCACCACTGGCACCTTCACGGGGTATGGGTGGGGAACAGGGACCTTTACTGGATAGGGTTTAGGGACATGAACAGTGTGTGGTACAGGGACAGGAACCTTAACAGGTACGTTTACTGGATAAGGAACTATTTTCTCAACAGGGTAAGATACTTTCTTCTCAACATACACTGGGTAGAGTTTGGGAACTGGAACGGGGTATGGTTTTTCGACGTGTACAGGCACAGGAACCTTTACATGAACAGGAACGTCCTTCTCAACGTGGACGGCGTAAGGGTGGGGGATGGGGATTTTGACTTCCTTGGTGATGGTGATGGACTTCACGTGAGATTCACTGCCACCACCACTGCCGAATGAGTGAGCTCCGAAAGAGATATCTCCTCCATGATTTCCTCCTAGGGACAGACCTCCATCATGACCTCCAAATGAGGAAACTCCTCCGTGACTGGCCAGAGACACACTTCCTCCATGACCTCCCAGAGACACACTTCCTCCGTGACCTCCCAAAGACACACTTCCTCCGTAACCTCCCAGAGACAGACCTCCGTGACCTCCCAGAGACAGACCTCCGTGACCTCCCAGAGACACACTTCCTCCGTGACCTCCCAGAGACACACTTCCTCCGTGACCTCCCAGAGACACACTTCCTTCGTGACCTCCCAGAGACACACTTCCTCCGTGATCTCCCAGAGACAGACTTCCGTGGCTGAAGTCTGCTCCGCCGTAACCCAGATCGTAGAGTCCTCTCTTGTCTGTCCTTTTGTCCTTCTTCTGGTCTTTAGCCAGAACTAAGGACGTCGCCAAGAGCAAGAAAGTGCAGATCTGGAAATAAGCGCGATACAGTGAAGAGTATGACTTTTTAAAAGTCAATTGCTGTTTTCTTCCCTCCTTATGGGTTTGGGTGAAGCAAAAATATGTAGACAGTACAACAGAGTTATTCCAATTATTTGCACTGAATTATTTTTAATTTTACATTACTGTTCAGATTGAATTTTACTCCGTTACAATCATTTCTGTCCTTGCTTCATGACAATTTTTTTTCTTTCGAAATAAATTATAGTAAGTTTCTCATGTCGAAGCAAAAATATGTAGACAGTACAACAGAGTTATTCCAATTATTTGCACAGAATTATTGTTAATTTTACATTACTGTTCAGATTGAATTTTACTCCGTTACAATCATTTCTGTCCTTGCTTCATGACAATTTTTTTTCTTTCGAAATAAATTATAGTAAGTTTCTCATATTTAAATATTATTGTTATCATTATTATTATTATTACTATTATTATTGCAATATATATATATATATATAAATTTTAGTATATGGTTATTAAAAAAAACGAGGCAAGATATTGTACATTTGAAAAATTTAAATACTCACTGGAAGCTTCATGTTGCCGTGTATACTAGTCGAAGGGGCACACAGATGCTTCTGTCTGTTGGGATGCAGTGAACGTCTTATATACTGTGGTGTACACTCTTCTAGCTGACATTCCTGTGCTTTCTAGTCGGGATAAACACAAGAGTATTTCTCGAAGCGGAACAGCCAACGGCCGATTTTGATCTAATTTCCTGATCATTGTCTCAACCATAAATATCATAGGAACAGCATTCTAAAACAAAGATAGGTGGTTTTTATTTTCATGGTGTGAGTCTTAGAATTGGTATGACAGGGTTAAGTAGGCCTACGTAAGTTTGTTACTGCCATGAACATTATAAAAATGCTAGTTCAAGTGCTCGAAAAGTATCCTCTTAACATTGAATTTTCCTGGAAAAACTTCACATGATCTGCATAATATTAGTGATGCCCATCTTTCTAATGTGAGATGTAATGGATTTATTAAGTTAATTCCAATATAAATATTTGTTTATGTGATTTCTGTCTTTCGTATACGTTCCTAGTTGTTCTACCTTAGACAATCACTGTTTTAGACACGAATTTCAGTATATAGTCTAATATATTCTTAAATATACTTAGACATACTCCAAATTATTTTCATTTCACAAAGCAATATAAATTATTTCACAGAGATGTATTGTAAATTCTGTATTTCGAGATTCCATTGTCACTACCAAACCACCATATCCTGAGATTCAGTCTCTCTCTCTCTCTCTCTCTCTCTCTCTCTCTCTCTCTCGTTCTTAAAATACAGGGACATCACATTATTTTTACCAACATTTTTAACATTAACCTGGCTATACTCGGAAACACTGTTGCCCCCTTCCATTACAGGAGTTTGATGTTACTAGTGCAATATATAAACAAATCATTTTACTAAGTATAGGAGGAGAGAAAAGTAGTGTATCCATTTATGTTGTAGGGAAATACGATATTACGATTTTCAGTTTGATTATCACTTTTACGGAATTTATCAAAATACGGTAGAGTAGTAACATTTTTTTTTCTAAAAACTCAACTTTTCAGGCGGCTATGTTCGTTATGTAATGTCTACTTTATTTAGCATATTAATTATTGATGTTAACATACAATATAGAGAGTGCATTTAAATTGAGGGGGTCATAAGTAAAGGGCTGTAAGTGCACTTAAGTTACTTTTGAGAAAATGGGGATTAAATATTTAAGCTTTCGTAAAACCGGTGACATTTTTATTTAAATTTTAATGTGTGATGCGATTAAAATATCCCTTTGCCACTAAAATTTTAGATACTTTAGCTTACACTGGATGCACTTAACTCATGTTATTACAAATGTCACTAGCATTCCTTTGCTTCTAGCCACTTCAATTCAAAATAAGCTAATATGAATTTTTAAACAAGTTGCTGAAAATGGTTGCCGTTCATTACAATGCAGGCTTCAATTCTTTACGCATATTATTAAAAACATTTTGAATCATATCCTCTGAAATTGAATTTATCGTTTCTTCAATATATTTTTTTAGTACGATATTATTAATATAGGTTCTTTCTTCTATAGAAAACGAAACCATATTTCTGAAACACACTATACACTGCAGTGTTTACTTCACTGCTTGAAAACTTCGAACGCAACAGCGGCCGTAAGTTTGTGTGTCTGACGGGAGCAAGGACATTAGTGAAGGGGTGGGACTGAAGTACATTCAGAAATGCAGGTACAATAAAAATGCAAGTAAAAATAAAATGATGTCCCTGTATATAGTCCATTCGCTGCCTTTCAGCTTCAAGTAAGGGTAGAACAAGTGCGTAAGACATGGAAGGGGGTTCTGTACTAGGAGGTTCGTTCCACAACAAGAGCACCGTAATAAACAGAGCAGGCAACATGTGGCGTCCATGGGAAGACCCGTTAAGTGAAATAATTGTAAATAATAGAAAATAATATTGCCAATTAAATGCATCCCCCTTAGATAGGAGAAAGCCTGTTCAGAAACAAGCTGCGCATATTATTGAAAATGTTTTCACATATTTTTAAAATGCTGGAAACCAATCATCACTAACAGAGACAGTTAATGCGAAAGAAGTATCATTATCGACAGTGAAAAGCATAATTTCATTAAATTTGTCCAGCTTCGAAACTCCGACAAAGAAATACTAGGTGTGTAAAAAACTGTCCAAAATAGAAGATTTCGATCGTGATTTGATTCCGTTAACCGTGTACCAACTTTATGAACAACAGACAGCGCCTACCATTGATAACATTCTTTCTGCGGTGAGAACGAAAACAAACGACACGGGATATGAATTTCCGTATGACAGGACAACGCTACATAAAATTCTACGATCTATGGGTATTAAATTCATTGCACAGTACAGACGAATACCTGCAATGGAATCCCGAAATATACAAATATGGCGTTCCGAGTACTAAAATTGAGTATTATGGACACAAAGGGTATCAAGATCTTACTTAAACGAGACATGATACGATACGCATACTGGTATAACGTTGATGTACTAATGGTACTGATTTATGTGACGCAATATTTTCTACCGGGTAGGAGGAAAGACTTTTGATTTTGCACATTGGATGAAGGAAAGGATTCGGATGTATTATCTGTAATGGAATTGGTAATTCATTGTCCTCTAGGCATATCTGTACCCATACATACATACATAAATTGTAACATTACTGCCATACATATGTTTGAATTAAGTGTCGTATATATCTGTTAATATCTAATGATCAGGCTTCGAGACTTCGGACCCGATAGATCAGTTCAGTGGGAAATCTGCATAACGGCGTACTGAGTATAGTGGTAAAGCGTATAGTGGGTGGGGTACTGTAGAATGAATGCCAACAAATACGCAAAGGAAAACGCTCTGGATTTGAAGGTTCTGACAAATAGTTTGGTGTTCAAACAAACTGAGTCTGAAACTATTACACGGTTAGAAAAGTCAGAGCAAGAGATGCCGGAAATCCTCAAATTAATTTAGAAAATGACGCAGAGAATCAATGAGACCAACTACACCGGCTACTGAACTTGTAAAACAGAGGTTGAAATCAATTTTATGTAAAAATAACGGATATGGAACATTGTGTAACATAAACAGCAAATTAGTCGGCATAGTCACTCGAGAATAAAGGACTGTCTCTTAGAGACTGCAATGATGTTAGGTTTTCTCGTTTTGCTCCTATCACGTCATGCAACGTAGAGCGCAGCTTTCTACAGTACAAACTTTGGCAGATAACCGAAAAAGATTTACGTTTGAGACACTGAGAACGTATCTTGTAGTAGGTACATTGCAATTCGGTACTGTAACTGCACTTCCTAAAGACGACCAATAGGATAAATAAAAAAATTAAAATTGCTACATGCTTATTTTCACCATTAACATTGTGTATAATTAAACACAAGTGCTTATAAAAGACAGGAGAATAAATGCTTTTCACATTCTTTTGACATTATCATCGTATAATGTATATTTACTTTCAGAATGTACATATGTGTGTGTTTCCCCATACTACCGTACTCTACTCTAAATAGCAACGTTGTTACCTCAACACATCTCTACCTACCTGCAGCGAGTCAACAACCTATAGTACATGCACAGTAAACTTATTGTATCGGGTCCAAAGTCTCGAAGCCTGCTGATGATGATGAAGGACGCTCGCAATAATTATTTAAATTGTCTTGATACATTTTACAACAATAATCCTACAATAGTATTCAACAATATTGATTCTTGTGACAAGTACACCAACAATAATGTGCTATGTAATTTAAAGATATTTCAGTTAAATATACGTGGCATTAATATGAATTTCTCTGAATTATATGTATTATTGCAAAGATATACCTGTATCTGTTTGTTATTGTGTTTAATTGTTGGTAACAATCTATGGACAATCCATTTCGGGAAAACACTACACGAGATCTGGCAACGCTGCAAACTCTCTTGGTTACAGGCTGGTACTTGCCATGCGCCTCCTGGAGTATACGAAACAGGAGGAAAGAGAGGTGCATATTCCCTCCCCTTCTCTCTTAACCAGCTGAAAAGGCAGTGAATGGACAATACAGAATGATTCAAAAGTCTGGCAACATAGACAAGCTCTGTTATTAGTGCCGACATCGAAAAATGGAAAGAGAAGAAAGTTGTAGAAAATATGAAATTTTCAATGTAATGTGCTTGAATTTTCAACGTGGAATACACCATTGAGGCTGTACACTAGTACGATACACCCGCCAGTCCTAATGCTGCCACATTAGTGACTTTTCCACTCTCCACCTTGCAATCAAGCCATTCATATCAA
This sequence comes from Periplaneta americana, assembly GCF_040183065.1. Lineage (NCBI taxonomy): Eukaryota > Metazoa > Arthropoda > Insecta > Blattodea > Blattidae > Periplaneta > Periplaneta americana. Next base: position 70,083,028 of record NC_091120.1, on the reverse strand, counting down.
TAAACGTTTGAAGATTCAAAATTATTCTTTAGAACTTGATCATTATGAATGTGTTATATTTTATAAATGAAGTCTTGCGTTCTAAGTCATATTTGTGGACGTTCCCTTAATCTTGTTGTCACACACTAGTATTCTTTTTTATCATTTTTTTCTATCTGGTTACGTAATTGGTAATTACGAGTATGTTAACCTGTTTTCTACTTAATTTTATTTTTCGTGCCACATATTCTTGCATTCTAATGTACTTTCTTTCGGACAATATTGTATTTTACAGTTACAAAAGACACCCAAGAGATGACAAACAGGCATACAGTTATCTGTCGCGCTTTCCTTTCATCATACAAAACTTCTTAAATTACTCAATAAATTTCTAACTTCTTTACAGTAATTTACCTTACTTGACTAGTTTCGAAGTCTTGTGCTTCATTGTCCAAAGTCTAGTCAAGATTCCGCACTATCTTCTGGTTTCTTGTTGTGGTGGGGTGTGTTCATGATTGTGTCGAAAAGGGTGTGTGTTTTGAAATTGAGTTGTGTGCAGAATGTGATGCAGATGTTTTAATATGTTTATAAATTTCATTTTGTTCTAGCGTGTCAAGTTTCTGGTTTTTTGGCTGGATGTGTAGTATTTTCATGTCGTTGTCTATGTTACTGTAGCTGTGGTTCGAGTTTGTGATTTATTCTGTGTAGGTTGAATTCTTGTGTAGTTTGGTTGTGGCTGTGCTATGTTCTTTGTAACGTGTTTGAAATGATCTAACAGACTGTCCAATGTAGAAGTCATTGCAACTGTTGCATGATACTGTAGTTTGTAAACTCCTGTTAAGTTGCATTTATTTGTGTGTTTTGTCTGTGTGTTAAGAAGTTTTTCTAATGTGCTCTGTGTCCTGTATGCAATGTTGTATTTTAGGTTCTTGAATGATGATGCGGTTTCGAATGTGTTCTTGTTTTCATATGTTAGTGTGATGCATTAGTTTCTTTCCTGTGTTTGTATGGCGCTTATTTGTTTGCGTTTAGTCTTTCTTACGATGATGCCTATTATGTTGTCTTAGTTGTTCTTCACGTTCTTTGAAATCTGAAATCATGAACTGCCATTATTATACAGGGACATCATTTTATTTTTACTTCAATTTTATTTACTCCAATTTTTTTATGTACTTCACTCCCACACCTTCTACTAATGAAGTTCCAACTGTCCTCCACACAGAGCCAAGGCCGCATATAGCAAGCAGTAGTGAGTTAGTGAGTATAGTACGTTCCAGAAATATGTTCGTGTTTTCCAGTAACGAAAGGGCTTTCAATATTGAATCATATTTTCGCACAGGTACTGTCGTCCGTTTGCCTACATTCCATTCCGATTTCCCCCCACCTGCTTCTGCACGCCCCTCTGTAAACACTAGTGACTAGTGTCTTAGCTCTTTTCTGAAAACTTTAATTTCTGTTAGGAATTGGACGTCTACGTAATATTATGCAACTGTTTAAAATAACTTAAATAAAAACGGCCGCGTTAAGGGGACACTCAACTTAAAAATTGGAGAAAAAGTGTCCTAGAAATGAAAAAAATTAAATTTCTACACTAATTTACGTGACAGAACTAAATCAATACGCAGAATTCTTCCCCTATTCATTGAGAAGTCACAGTCAAATGCACAAAGCCAAAAAATAAAAAAATGATAATTAAAAGTGATATTTCAATTAATGATTGATTAAAAATTGAAATATTTTTTATTTTGAAAAATATTTGATGTAATGAGCTGAGATTTTGCATGTTACTTTCCATGTGTATATTAAACGTTTTCTCCAAATTTGAAAAATATTGGTCAAATAGGAAAAAAGTTCCAAAGTATAGTTGAGTGTCCCCTTAAGTATGATTTCACCCCTTTCTACGATCCTGCGACATAACCACTTGGACGGACAGTAGATAGTATGTCTGAGTAATTTTATCTTTTCTGATCGGGCAGAAGTGAAGATTGAATTTAGAGTATGTAAGGTACTCTTTTATAGAGTAGGTACAGAATTATTTCAACATGAGTTACTAATACGAAGGACGAAACTGGTAATTGGAATTAAATGCAATAGTTTATAGTGCGATAATATGCACAAAAAACTGAAGCCTGTATCGAAATGAACGGCCACCATTTTCAAAACTGTGTTTAAATATCCATATTACGATATTATTTTTCAATTTAACTTAACCCTCTATATTGTACGCTAATGTGCTGTAAACAGTATAATATACACTGCATAATGAATACGTTCGCATGGAAAGCTAAGTTCGTGAGTAAAAACACTTATTGTTAGGCTAATACAGTACTGAATTTTGATTAAACAAAAACCTAATGAAAATTATCAAACTCAAAATCGCGATATTTCCTTGTTTACGTACTACTTTCCTTCCCTCCTATAATTACCTAGTAAAGTGATTTGTTTGTATTTTACGCTAGTATCATCGAACTCCAGTCATGGAAGGGGGTAGCAAACAGTGTTTCCGGTTCTCAACCGTTAATCCAGGTGAATATTGAAAATGTTAGTAAAAGTAAAATGATGTCCCTGTGTAATATATATATATATATATATATATATATATATATATATATATATATATATATATATGGTGAATGTTACTTATGTACCGGCCACTACAGGAACTTGATAAAATACCTTCAAAATGCCTTGGATTTAAAGTATTGAGTATAGCTCGACCAACTACAAAAAGACCTTCGACTTTTCCAATACTCACGTGGCCATGGAGGTGGAGACGTCATCACTATACGTGCAACTCGCTAGGCCGGGTTACACTAGTCGGACTTCAACTGTGATAGACAATGACAGTACCCATTCCTTCAGTGCCCCTTTATCAAGCTGGCCGAAACTCCCGTAGCTTCCTTTTTGATGTGACAACATTATATTTCAACTTCATTTTTTTTTCTCTCTTTTAAGGGGTTTTTACAGCAGTAAAATTTTGGAAATACTCATCATTTTCTCCTCCATTACTGTATCTTGTACAATAATGAAAATTGGTATGTGTATAACACTGTCCTTCCGCTATATAAAAGAATATTTTTACGATTTAAAAAAATATTCACATCTTTTTTTCAAAATTCATTTCACTGTGCAGTGATGAAGATTTCCCACAAAACTCAGAAACTATTCAGCGTTCTTTGATGAAATTTTTTGTGTATTTATGTATGTTATATCTACAATATGATGCAAGATCACTTCTGTACCTTTGATAGATTTTCTGATAAAAATAAATTCATTTAAAAAAATGATCTAGTATCAGCACATTCTTATAAAACAAAATTAAAAAAATATATGGGCCATTCCATGTCAAATCAACACAAAAAATGGACTTTTCAACCCGACCACCTCAGATTTTTATTAAATTTGGTGGGATGGTAAAGAACCTTAAGTTAATTAATTATGTAAAATTTTAGCCCTCAATAATGCACGATATCCATACAGCAATTCTGTCAATACGAGAAAAAATGTAAAAATGTCGCATACTATGTCAACAAAAATAATTCATAACTTCTCTTCTAATTGAGGTAAAATCTTAAACTTGGGTTTATTTTAATGCTAAGGGATCATACGTTTCAATGAAAATAGGTTTGCATCAAAGTAAGGAATTATTTATTGAATGGTCACGTGAAACACATTGTAACATTGAATATCTATAAATGCTGGACATAAATTATTTCGCGAAAAATGTATGTTATAGAGGTAAGAGTATTCTCCCCTTGGTGTAAGTTTCATTTTGGAAATGTTTCAGGAATATCAGTAAAAAAAATATATCAATGTATTGTTTGTAGCACTTAAACTCATCTTACACCAACACTGCATGCGCGCGAGTTCGTACTTGTCTGATTATGTGCGTCGTCGATCTGTCAGGCCGTCATGAGTGGCAGTTTATACAGTCTTCAATTTATACAAAACGTGCACTCTGTTTCAAGTGCAGTGTCATTAGTTTTTGTAGTATGTGGTAGTTTTGTGCGATGTAATGGAGTCGCGTTTTAAGTTATAGGCCTTTGTTTGCTGCAATCCCTTCGAGAAATTAGGGCATTGTAATTAGAGGAAAAATTTAAGAAGTGTTATATCGTGGATGCTTAATGTAATTCTTGATTTAAACTGGGAACAAAAGGTGTGCGCTATGTGTTGCAAAGAAATAAAAATATAATATGATGCTATTACGCAGAATCCTCAGAATGACTCTAGTAATAAAGAATACGTCGATTCTACAGAAAATGTAAGTTCATTAAATACAAGTCTTTTTGACCAAGGTGTGTTCCTTATTAAACAAAAAAGGCTACAACAAGAGAAATATAAAAGACAGAAATTTGAAAATATTGTAAAAGATAAAGTCTTCGATATTAAAGACGCCGAGGAACCAGGACCTTTCTGATTCTGAAATTTTGATTCAGTTGCAGGAAAATTTTCAAAATTCAGGTTAAAGTGAGAAAATCGCCATTTTAACACTACTACCTAAAATCTGGAGCGTAATTAATATAAGAAAGATTTTCTTTCAGCTTTCGAATACATAATTCGGAAAGCAAAAGTCCTGGCAAAGCGAAAGGGAATTTTGTGTTCACCAAATCCGAAACCTGGAAAACCCTTGCTCGCGGCTGTTGCCAGTAAAGTTAAAGTATTCTGTTGTTCTGACGAGATAAGCAGAATGATCCCTGGTGAGAAATATTTGTTGTGATTAAAGAATCAGGGAGTAAATCACATGAGCAGAAATGAATTATATGCAGTGTTTAAAAATTCTAACCCTGAAATGAAGGTAATATTCTCCAAATTTTCAGCTCTTAGACCAAGAAATTGTATTCTACCTGGAGTTAGTGGGACTATACTGTCTGTGTTTGTGTCCTCATCAGAATGTAAAACTCATGCCGGAAGCAATTTATTAAAGTTTCAGGTCTATGTGGATTTCTAGAAAATTTTTCTTTATACCTTCCAACTTATCAACATTTCTTGGCTACTATGGTGTGCAATCCTCCTCATATAAATTGCTTGTTCAGGAAATGTACAGAATGTCCTGAACCATTCAAAATAAGAGTGGGTTTAGAGAAATGTTTCGAATAAAACTTCAGTGAATCAGTTACCTAGGTACAAGCAGTGGATGATGACTGACCGATCAACGCCTGAGACCATAATGAAACCCACAGATACATTTTTCGACTGTCTCTTGGAGAAACTTGGTGATTTACTGACTCACTCATTTATATCATCTGAACAAAGTAAGTTTCTACATGATATGAAATCATTTCTACAGCCATGCCAGCTCGTTGTGTTATGCGACTTTGCTGAAAACTATTATTTCGTAATCCAAGATGAAATTCAGTCATATCACAGGACTAATGAGCAGACAACCATTCATACTTTCGTAATATATTATAACGAATCGTCATCTGATACAGACTGTATTAAAAATCTGGTAATAATTTCACACTGCCCGAAATATGACGCTACAGCTGTACATCTGTTTCAAAAATATCTAATGGAGTCATTAAAACAAACATCTGTAATTCACCACTAAAATTATGTATTTCTCCGATGGATTCTCTGCTCAATATAAAAATAGGAAAAAAATTCCTGAACCTCACATTACATGAAGAAGATTTTGGATTTCCAACAGAATTGCATTATTTTTGCATATCGCATGGAAAAAGAGCATGCGATGTTTTGCGGCTTGTGCTAGTTTGCAGAGACCATCCGATAAACAAATAACTACACCTAGGGAATTGTACGACTGGACAAGGGATAATCTCCCAAACATTAATACCGTTTATGTGACTGAAAAAAGCTATACTGAAGAGGAAAAAATGCTTTCTCTTCGATTTGCAAAATCCACCGCAGTGCCTGGAACACAAGTTTCATACAGTCCTGCTGTTTACGATGGGTATTATACTTGCTAAGCAGTTTTAAAATGCAGCTGTAACAACGCAGCATCCTGTCTGGAAAGATGATCAGGCTATTTCATCTCTGCAATGAAAGATAAGCATTTCTTACAGAACTTCAGGTTTAACAAAATCCATGTGACAATAATTTATTTGAGGTAATAATTAAAAAAATTCGAATTATGTACTACATGTTAAATTACATAGCGACATTCAAGAATATGATCAAATATAATTAAATACAACGAATGTGTGGGACATAATTATCGCGACTTATATGGTTAGCTTACGCTTGCAGTGACATAATAATTTTTATCTTTGTAACCTATGATGATTCCAAGTTGAAACTTATCAGTTCATTATATCACTAATTGAGGCGTACTATATATTTTTTTCCTTAAAATAGAACCCCCGCATTTTTAAATATGAATATATGAAAACTGTTTCACCATGTATTTTTAGTGTAATTGAACACATACAGAAAACAATATAAGCAATAAAAACTATCACATATTAAGAATGTATCACCCAATTTTTGTAAATTTATCTGTAGACGTTGTTGAGATATATAATTTTAGTTGAAGCGGCATGCTTACAAAAATATGATTTTTCTTCATGTTCTAAACGCCACTGACAGAAAATGAAAAGCACAGGACATATGAAACTCGGCAGTTTTAGTTAACGCGGCAGGTAAAACAAACCCTCAAATTTTAAAAGAAATCTGAGTCGGTCGGGCTGAGCGCCTTGTTGATTTGATATGGAATGACCCATATATTATTTATTAAGGAGTTTCAGTAATGAAATAAAAGAGAGAGAACATGAAAAAGTTAACAAGTGTATGAATTATGAGGGGAAACGTTTCACCACTGCACAGTGAACTGCCACCATTTTGAATTTGTAAAATATATATATATATATATATATATATATATATATATATATATATATATATAATTTTTTTAAATCGTAAAAATATTTTTTTATTATAGCAGATGGAATTTTCATTATTGTACAAGATACAGTAATGGAGGAAAAAAATGTTGAATATTTCCAAAAAATTTTACTGCTGTAAGCTGTATCTAACCCCTTAAATCTTCGCAACGTTATAAATAATTTTACGCGCGTCACTTTTCAAAAGCTTGCCGCGCACATTTGGTTTCCCTTCCATTATTATAAATACAATCTGTTTTAACTATACACAATACGTTGAAATGGAATATTAATAATTGGTTGAAAAGTGGAAGATTGGACGCGGACACGAGTGCTGTTTCGAATAGTTTAGAACGTACTCGCTGCGAGACGTCGATCAGGGAGCGCATCTACAACATAGCAGATCCCCCACTATGACAACTTGCGCACGAACGAACACTGGCTTGTGGCGCAGGTTTTAATGTGAGTGGTCGTGCTATAGAAGATAATTGGTGTGATCACTGGGAGAGCTGTAAGACCACCCAGCACGCTCTAAATACGTACCTTACTTATATACGAAAATCGTCGTGCTTGAACGAAGAATACCTCCATTTCTTTAATGTAACAGTGGGTTTCAGTGTTGCCAACATAGTAATAATACACATCTAATCAAAGCTTGCCTAACCTTTTTCATAACACTACACACCTAATCAAACCTAACCTAACCTGTCACATAATACATATCTAATCAAACTTAACCTAACCTGTCACATAATACTACACACCTGTAGTAACATTCCTTACACTTAGTAGCAATGGCGACTTACATAATAATTACATTTTACATGTTTCGTGATATACTAAATGTGTTAATGGAGTAATAATTTTTGTATATGGTACAGTAAGATTTTAAATGTGTTGTGGTTGTGATAAAAGTATTGAAAATTGGTTTATAGCGCCCCATTGGTAGTGACATAAGTGTGCAATATTCGTTCAGTGGCTGGTGGATGCTCTACATTGACCGTTGTTTCTAATTCATTTTGTAGGTACTGTAATATTTCTTGGCATTCTATTTGTGTTAAATAAGTATTATAACTGAACTGCACCCAAGTACGAGCTTCTGCTTATTCGGTTGTATTAATTTTATACGTCACCTCTAAAATAAAAAAGGAAATAAAGTATTAATAATATTTATTTGTTATGAATATAAATTAGAAGAAAAGCAATAACACTAAATAAAATTAAAAATAAATATATTCAGAAATATTTTATTGTAATTAGGTATGGGGCCTATATCATTTCATGTGGGTTTCTTTTAATGAAAATAAAAACTATAAGCAAAAGACGCCGAAACAATAAAACTACAACTAAAGAGATGGAAATTATATTGCGAAACGAATATAGAGCACTAAAACTCTTTTTTTCATCTAGTAGATCATTTTTATGTATCAATAGTAACACAGTACTGCTCAATGATGAAAGAATTCTAGAGATAAAACTTCAGTTGAAATCGTGGTACATTGGCAGGCAAACCAAAGTCCTTCTATTAATCGTAAGTGCCGTAAACTTGTATTTCGGTAAACATCTCGTAAATAATGTTTGCAACATTTCAGTTTCTCTTTATACTCGGTACATATAGAAAATGAAGCTAATATACCTATCACATTTAATGAATTTCTCTTCAGATTTACAAATTATAGAATTTTAACAAATCTCTTAAGCAAACACGTGTTTCGCTACCGTACATTCCTCACATATTCTAAACCTTCTCCATGAACAGTGATTCTTTAATTATACATAATATATGAATGCAGTTAAATGCTGAAAATCATTTCTTAATATATTGATGACCAATTATAATTACCAGCATTATAGTTGAGGTGTTAAAAATCAGACAACTAAAACTTAGACATTACAATTAACATTTTATTTATTTGTGTGATTTACACTTTTCATAATCTTATGTACATAACTTTTGAAGTAGGTACAAATATTAATTATGAGCAATGAATGAGATAAACGTGATGTGTAACAATCGATGTTTAATGGAGCTCCTGTCTTAATGGTGACCACCGAAGTCAAATCCTCCGTGACCTCCAAATCCGTGAAATTCTTGTCCTCCACTGAGGCCTCCGTCATGTCCCTTGATGAATACTGGTACTTTCTTCTCCACTACCACTGGCACCTTCACGGGGTATGGGTGGGGAACAGGGACCTTTACTGGATAGGGTTTAGGGACATGAACAGTGTGTGGTACAGGGACAGGAACTTTAACAGGTACGTTTACTGGATAAGGAACTATCTTCTCAACAGGGTAAGATACTTTCTTCTCAACATACACTGGATAGGGTTTGGGAACAGGAACTGGGTAAGGTTTCTCGACGTGTACAGGAACAGGAACCTTTACAGGGACAGGAACTTTCTTCTCAACATGGACGGGGTAAGGGTGGGGGATGGGGATTTTGACTTCCTTGGTGATGGTGATGGACTTCACGTGAGATTCACTGCCACCACCACCGCCGAGTGAGTGACCACCTCCGAAAGAGATATCTCCTCTATGACTTCCTCCTAGGGACAGACCTCCGTCATGACCTCCAAATGAGGAAACTCCTCCGTGACTGGCCAGAGACACACTTCCTCCGTGATCTCCCAGAGAGACACTTCCTCCGTGACCTCCCAGAGACAGGCCTCCGTGACCTCCCAGAGAGAGACTTCCTCCGTGACCTCCCAGAGATACACTTCCTCCGTGACCTCCCAGAGACACACTTCCTCCGTGACCTCCCAGAGACATACTTCCTCCTTGACCTCTCAGAGACAGACCTCCGTGGCCGAAGTCTGCTCCACCGTAACCCAGATCGTGGAGTCCTCTCTTGTCTGTCTTTTTGTCCTTCTTCTGGTCTTCAGCCAGAACTAAGGACGTCGCCAAGAGCAAGAAGGTGCAGATCTGGAAATAAGCGCGATACAGTGAAGAGTATGACTTTTTTAAAAACTAAAATGCTGTTTTATTCCTTCCTTATCGGTTTAGGTGAAGCAAAAATATATGGGTAGGCCTATATGTTGTAGACAGTACAATAGAGCTATTCCAATTCCTTGGCGTAGAATTTCTGTTAATTTTTACACTACTGTATAATTTTTGTAATTGTTTCATTTTTAAATATTGTTATAATTACAGCCTCTGGCTGTTATTCAGCACACAAATATTAATAATAAATAAATAAATTATTGTTATTATTATTAATATTATTATTATTATTATTATTATTATTATTATTATTATTATTTTCATTTATATTATTATCATTATTGTAGTGTACATATTAACGCAAATCTGAATATATGTTTATTAAAAAACGAAACAATATATTGTACATTTGAAAAATTTAAATACTCACTGGAAGCTTCATGTTGCCGTGTATACTAGTCGAAGGGGCACACAGATGCTTCTGTCTGTTGGGATGCAGTGAACGTCTTATATACTGTGGTGTACTCTCTTCCATCTGACATTCCTGTGCTTGCTATTCGGAATAAACACAAGAGTATTTCTCGAAGCGGAACACCCAACGGCCGTTTCTGATCTAATTTCCTGATCATTGTCTCAACTATAAATGTCACAGCAACGGCGTTCTAAAACACAGAATTATAGTTGTTTTTTTTTCATTTCTATTCATTCTGACAATATTCAATCTTAGAATTGTTGTGACAGGTTTAATTATGTTTATTAATGCCATGAGCATTCGAAAAATTTTAGTTCAAGTACTCGAAAACTTTCGTCTTAAGATTGAATTATCCGGGGAAAATTTCACTCGAACTGCTTCTTATTGATGTCTATCAAGTTATGAAAGATTTAATGGACTTGTTAAGTTAATTCCAGGATCTCAGGTGTTGTGCAAATATTTATTTATGTGATATTTGTCTTTCGAATATTCTGCCTCAGACAGTCGCTCTTATAGACACGAATTTAAGGACATAATATATTCTTAATGTACATAGACATACTCCTTCCAAATCATTTTCACTCCACAATGCATAATAAACTATTTCATAGATATGTAGGCCCTAGAGTAATGTCTGTATTTCGAGATTCCATTATTACTACCACACCACCATATCCTGAGATTCAATCTCTCTCTCTCTCTCTCTCTCTCTTTCTGGTAAAAATAATATATGAACGATCCATTATTATGGATCCTAATTTAATGTGATCAAACTCTTAAATTTCGTTAAAAAAATTTGGTTAATTTCAGTCTTATTTCGGACATTAAATAAACATAAATTCGATGTTTTTTTTTTTTTTTAATATAAATTTTAGCTCTTGTTGTGCAAGTTATATTACTGAATATTCCTATAAGGAACAAGTCTGTATCAAGGGACTCCTTAAGTTCTTTTTAACAATACTTACAGTTTTTTATCTTTACTTATCTGTTGTGTAAAGAAGTTTGTTTAACAGTCCTGCAGTCTGTGTATAAGTATTGTAAACTGATAGCACCGCAAAACATTCAGGGTATTTATACTTTATACCTGTATTTACTGCTCGATTCAGTGTTAATGGCCCCTGTCCTTGGTTGTTTGGCTAGTGAGCGAGCTGTGTGTTGAGTCATAAGAAATAAATTTAATCACAAATGTGCATAGGAGGGGAAGAGGAAAGAAGAAGCATGAAAATAATATCTATGGTCGAAGCTGAGAGACACTCATGTCAAGAAATATAAGTCATCATGACATTGTTTAGTCAACAGACGTAGTGGTTAGTAACGGGACGTGTGGTACGAAGTGTACCGCGACATGATAAGAAGGAAGTGTTAGGCGTTATGACTGCGCGGCCTGACCTGTGTGACCCAGCCCGCCAGTAGTGATGAGTAACTCGCTCGTAGTCTAAATACTGACTTTTTGCACGAGCCTAAATCCCTGAATCAAGCAGTAAAAATAAAATCACTGGAAATATGGTTTGGATATTAGAGTCAAAATTCTGTATTGAAATAGGGCTTGAATATTAAAGTCAAAATTTCTTATATAAATATCAATGCACAACAGATATTTTAATCACTTACAATATTCAAGAAAATTTCACTACTGAATTAAACCAAACCGTAAGTCCAGGTAACTCGATTGCCATGTTTGTCAACGGTACAGCGTATAGAAAACGTAGTTTCACAGTCATACTGTATTAATTCAAGCACTTATTAGTTTATATGACTTCTAATAACGATGTGTTTTGGCAACTTTAAGTCAAAATTTCTTGAAAAACAAACATTTCACTTCAAAAACGCAAATTTCGAATAAATTCGTGCTCATAGCAAAAAGTTCGCATATACACACAATTTCGTGTTATCTTGCGAGTATAAGCTTGTGGCAGTTTGACCTGCAAGAGCTTGAAACGTTTAATTATTGTTGTTATGATCTAAAAAATCGTATTTCGCGAATCCATGGCTTGCTAAAACTAAGTATCTCTAGCCATTATCATTTTTAATAGCCAACGCCTGAAGCTTCGTCTACCCATACACTGAACACTCGAAACAGAACAATGGAACAGGTATAATTAATTCCGATATGTCAAATACAATAAATTAATCTCCTTAAAGATATAGATAACAGTTGGAAGAAGATCAGTTTGGCTTCAGGAAGAGAAAAGTTACGAGGAATGCAATTAGACTACTACGAACAATCGGCGAATTATAAGTTACCTAGGGAAGAATAAAGAAGTGTTTATAGTATTTGTGGACAAAGAAAATCCGTTTGACAGAGTGGATTGGAATAAAGTGATGGATATTTTGAGGAAGATTGGTGTGGACTGGAAAGAGAGGAGGTTGTTGTTCAGTAATCTTTATAATATGAAAGGAGTCAAAGTCAGGATAGGAGAAAAATGTCAGAGGGAAGCGAAATACGGAGAAGAGTATTAAGTCAAGGATGCTCTTTATCATCTATCTTGTTCGATATACATATATACTAGTATAAACATAGAGTATTTTAGAACCTATATGTATACCCTACATGTTAGCTTCATGTTTCAGTTTCGCGATTTCGTGATAAGAGTTCTGGCAGAGTTAACGCTGACTAGAACTAAATATTAGTCGTAAAATGTAAAATAATTAATTCTAATTTATGAAAGAAATATCCTTCATAAGTAATTACTTGTTCACATAAGTAGGTTATAATAATTATCAACGCACAAAAAGGTACTCATTCTCCAAACTTTAAATTTTAAGTATCCCTATCCCTTCATGTTTTAATAAAATTATGTACACAGTATTAGCAATAGTTAAACTACTTTATGACTGAAGCAAACAGAAGAAGGAGAGTTATTATAGATCCGAAATCAGCCAACCTAACTAATCCGTGGTGACGGTGGCGGTGATGGTGGCGGTGGCGGGTCGGCGGCGGTTGCATGCTGTGAATAATTATGAATTAGAATATTAAAATATTCTTATTACTCTAGATATAATCCCTATCCTTGTTTACTATCCTGACGTGCAATTATTCTTAATTAACATTTTATTGCCGTAGGAGGCATCATAATAATCAACTAGCAGAGGTCCAGAAATATTGAAAAAAAAAAAAAATCTGTTATTGTACATCAAAAGCTGCTTCAAATTTTTCTTGTAATCTTTCGGCCCTTACAATTTCTGTTATCCCCTCGTGTGGCAATTCAAAGTGAAATGTGAGACACACCTCAATTCGCTCACTGTAAATGGTAGCTAAATTTTCGGTAGCCTTAAAAATTCTCCACTTCTCTTTTTTTGTTATTTAATCACCCTGTATCAATTTTTAATACACATTTGAAGTTATCATGAATAAACAAAATTCTTCTATTAGATGTGTTCAAATTGAAAATTTTAGAGCCTTTATTGCACAAATTTTCTCAAATGTCAAATATGTTACTGACAATTTTCTTATAGTGTTTAGCACAGTATAAAACACTTTTCAACTACCTACTCCATCGACATAGAAATTATCTAGCTGTAATTGAATACCTTGTGTTGTTTCCTTAAATGTCTTGATTCTTGATGATATATTTTCAACATCATAAATACAATGACTTCTAACAGCACTCAATTATGCTGCAGTTTCTTCCATAACTCTCGTAGGCCATGCTCTTGATGTGTTAGAAACGTCAACTTTGGGCATTTTCTTTGCATTTCTTAACTGCATTCTTAATACAAGCAGCACCGTCAGTAATTAATAGCAGTCATACATTATTTTTCTTACCATCATGGAGCCATTGAAAGAAAGAGGTTTTTAGAATAAATTGAAGTTAAGGATTGATTAACTTGCCGAAGCACGGCTAAAGCTAACAAAAATTTGTTGCTTCAATCATGAGTTGTATCTGAACTTTTAACATTCAGATATTTTCTTATAATATTTCCTTTAGACCATATAGAATCCTTTTATGGGACGTTACTAAATATATTATCTCTGATTGGGGTTCTCGCTGCTAATGCACATCTATTATCAGGCAGTACATCTCACCTGACGATTTGTGTCAGGAAGAACAATAATTGTTTGTATACATCTGAAGTCTGATTAGTGTAAGATGTAACTAGTCAGCGATGCATGCAATGGAGAGGGAAAGGACCTGGCCACCCTACCCTATTATCTCCTGGCTTAGTTGCTCAGACAACTAGGCTAAATATGTTTTCCAAAAAGTTGGAATATTTTTCTGTAAAGGCCGTCAAACAAGGATGCTGAAGCAATTGAAAGGGAATTGCAACACGTACTACATGTGACGGAGATGTTAGAAGAATTTCGTTCTAATTGTTTAGAGCTGATAAAGTTGAGGGAATTCCTTTCCTTCGTTTGGTATGTTCATTGTCCTTTCTGGTGTTACAATTCTGTTGTATAAAGCATCGTTTGCCTCCCCTGATCTCTGAGTAACTGAAATTACACAGTATTGTTAAAATATAAAACGGAAAGTAATTGTGTGACGAATTTTATTCTTCACAACCGATGTTCATTCAGCCACGACTTTTGTACTAAAGAACGGGTTCTACTCCTAAATTCTATATTTCAACATAATTCCTGTGTTTTGATTATATAAATCGGCTGTATAATTAATTATGTTACGTAAAACATACACACACTTATTACAAAGTCCGTTAACAAATTTCGTGCTATTAAGCGACCAAGCGTTCAGCCGTATCTACGAAAATATACTTAACTGAAAGTCTTACGTCATTCTTGATAATAATTACTTGGCGTATGTAACATCAGATCTGCCAATCTATGAGAAATTAAATGCGGAAGATGATAATTTGGTAGTAAGTATTCAGTTGGACAGTAATAGCAGTGAGAAGGGAACATAACATTTCAAACGAAAGTCAAGTGATCACTTCCAAATAGGTATGAAAGATCATTCTGTCAATGCGGGAGAACAATATCGTAAGCTAACTATGGGTGACTCTTATTATACAGGAAATTTTACCAAAAAGTAATCATAACAAACCGACAGTAGCGACCTCTTGGACGCATAGTATATTAATTTAACTCTAAGAAACGGAAAAACTATCCTGCTCATACGTTTTTACAATAATAAAGTCGAACAACTCATTTTAGTCTAACGGTCAGGTACATACAGAGATGGAAAACGTTTAGTATTTTTAAAATACTTAAACTTAACATCTAACATTATCATATGAATTAGGTACAGTATAAAGTTGTACATTTTTAAAATGTTTTGAATGATTTCAAACTTCGTCACTTCAGTGATATCTTACAATTTCTATTTGGTAGCACTATTATGTAAAACTAATAATTAAGAATCATAATATCTTTCCTCTTGTTCCTACATCGTGTATAAGTATATTTCAGTTAACCTTTCTATGTAAAAACATTATGCATTATTATATTTGATAATTACTGTTTCTGATACCTCACATATATCGACGTCCATAAGAGAAGATAATATAATAGGAAGAGAAAGTAAAGTGGAATAATGGCAGGACTAAAAAGAATGTCATTCGCTATTCTTGTCTCAGTCAGTGCTCTCATCCACAATATACTGTACTGGTATTAACCCAGATATGCCTACTGTCCTATTAAAAGGACAGTTGTCAATGTTTCAAATTACCCTCCCTACAGTTAACGCATTTGCTTTTTCACAGGTGTCACTATTACTGGTCTTAATTAGAGGCTTGCTAGGTGTGGTAAAACTGGTAATGAGAGTTCTGGTCATCGTTGAGTTTGAGATATGGACGTGAGAATTGTTCGTTTATTTCAACTATGGCATCCGAGACGCAAATCAGATAAGAATGTTAAATATTTTTACAGTTAGGAATTATTATTTTACAAATTGTTGTAGATCAAATGACTCCTAATAAACATAAATATAACGTGAAAGCACAATGCGTTCGAAATAACTATTCATTGCGACATGACAATGACGAAAACAGTACGCATATGCCCATATATTTTGAAATTGTTTCGCTATTTCAATTTTAGTGGATTTTCCCTGCATGAAATGCTATCTACGTTTGAAAATTATGCTACGGGCGAAATTTCATCTCAAATACAGACACATCACTATAATGCAGCCTACAAATGCCACACACAGTTCGTGTGCACTCAAAATTGGGTTTATGGTGTCTTGTCAGCCCAGTAAGGTGTGTGGATATGAATGGAAAAGTTGAGACACTGTCGGGTGTAGTTGCTGGGTAGCTAGTCGGCAGAGCGTTGGTTCGCTAAGCAAAAGATCCCGGGATCGATACCCAGCTCCGGAACAATTTTTCCTTTGAAATTATTCAAGTCTGCTTCACAGGGAGATATACCTGAAAGCCAGATTTGCACAGCAAGACCTGTTTACTAGTGGAGGACTGGTGACGTTCTGGAGGGAGGTACTGAACGGACATAAGTTTCTATTGTTTTTCATTTAGTATTTTTGGAAGAGGTCTTATTTTCTATCTAAATTGTTATTGTCATAACAATGTAGATTTTAGAAAATGAACTGATACCTGTCTTTCGATATTGCCACAGCAACTGCTTGATTATATGTATTGTCACTTCTCTCCCAATATAACCTCCTCCTCGAAACTTCAACACTCTTTTCGCCTATTACTTATTTTTACGTATTAATAGCAATACGGTACTATTCAATGACGAAATCATTCTAGAACGAATTTAGCCACAATGCTATCTTCAGAATAATATTAGTAGTAATAATAAAGAAATTATAATAAAATAATAACGTAATAATTTGTTAATACTAATAATAATAATAATAATAATAATAATAATAATAATTGTAAATTACAACAATTACATTGTTTCCTTTCATGTAAGCATAGTATACAATTATTCCTCAAAAGGTATGCTCATATGCCTACTGTCCTTTTAAAAGGACACCTGTTTCTAGCTCAACCAGTTACAACTAGAATGTTTGGACACCATAGATGTACTTCAGTTATATACTGCATTAAACGAGATTTGAAAAATACACAAAAATTGCAAAAAAAAAAATATTTCAGGCATAACTGGGTTAAGATGTGAACTGATTGAAATTTAACCCAAATTAGACCAAATTTTATTCAGTACATCCATTATATGTGCCGGATATTTAATGTTATATTTCTAATAAATTAATCACAGATTCCCCTATTCATATTTGAAAAGCAACTTTGCACCCCTACTTATTTTCGTGCATTAAGGGTTCTAAAATTGAATGATCTCTTGAACGAAAAATTGAAATTGTGAGCAGTATATCCCTCATATGAGCCCACAATAAGTAAAACATTAACCATAATTTATTAAAGTGTACTTGAAGTTAGAGAAGAGACATAAGTTTAATCTCACCATTCAATTCCTCATAAATTGATACAGTATAAGATTTGTATATGATGTATAAAAAATTAACCAGAAATTAAATATTCACAAACAATTCATTTTTATTTATATGGAATACATTCATACATGTATAAAAATATTTGTGCAAAATATGTACAGAGCATAATTATAAATATCTTCGAAATAAAAAAAATTATAAAAATTCAATCTATTACACATTAGGTTAACAGTGTTGTAAGCATATTCCTAATACGCTTTCATTTTCACATACAAATACTTTGTTTGCAGGGCGTGTTTGTGATAATAGATTGTCATTGCCATATTTTACCATGGTTCAAGAGCTTTGAAATTATGAACTTTATATAAATTAATGTACAAGTTTTCTTGTGAATTAGGATGCGTGGAAAATATGCGTGTTAGGCTATTACAGACTTAATGGTGACTGCCAAAATCAAATCCTCCATGACCGCCAAATCCATGTCCTCCCAGACCTCCACCGAGACCTCCGTCATGTCCCTTGATGAACACTGGTACCTTCTTCTCTACCACCACTGGTACCTTCACGGGGTAAGGGTGGGGTACAGGGACCTTCACTGGGTAGGGCTTGGGTACATGGACAGGGTGGGGTACAGGAACAGGGACCTTGACTGGAACTTTAACGGGGTAGGGGACTGTCTTTTCTACAGGGTAAGGTACATTTTTCTCTACATATACGGGGTAGGGCTTAGGTACAGGGACTGGATACGGTTTATCAACGTGAACTGGAACAGGGACCTTTACAGGAACAGGAACTTTCTTCTCAACATGGACAGGATAAGGATGAGGGACAGGCACTTTAACTTCTTTGGTGATTGTAATGGCCTTCACATGAGACTCACCGCCTCCAAGACCACTACCGCCAAAAGAATGACCTTCTCCAAGACCACTGCCGCCGAAAGAGTGACCTCCTCCAAGACCACTGCCGCCGAAAGAGTGACCTCCTCCAAGACCACTACCGCCGAAAGAGTGACCTCCTCCAAGAGAGATATCTCCACCATGGCCTCCAAGGGATAGACCGTCTCCGTGACCTCCTAAGGACAAACCACCTTCGTGGCCACCTGACAGTCCACCTCCGTGACCTCCAAATGACAGACTTCCTCCATGTCCGAAGTCTCCTCCCCCATAACCTAGGTCATGGAGTCCTCTCTTGTCCGTCTTTTTGTCCTTCTTCTGGTCTTCAGCCAGAACTAAGGACGATGTAGCCAAAAGTATGGTGCAAATCTGTAGAGAAATATTTACAAAGATATATTAAAATAAGAGTACATAAGTCTTTGTTATATGGTGTAACATCTATTCAAAAATAAACATGATTTGATGTAAAAAATAATGTTCCTAGAATAAAGATCTTGTTCTTGGTGCTCGTAGTTCGTTTTCATTTCTAGTAAGCAGACAGTTCTAGACAGTTTCAAAAGAAAGTAAGAGAATTTTTAAATTGATTTACCACATTTCTATTTATCTTTATTTGATGACTTGTTTTTTTCTAACTTGTATTACCTAACTATTTATTGTATAACCTGCTTTTATTTCATTGTAAATGTTCCTCTCCTGAATCTGTAAATTAAAATATAATATTTTTACTTACGAGAAGCTTCATGGCGCCGTGTGTACTAGTGGATGAGGCACAGAGATGCTTCTGTCTGCTAGGATGCAGTAAGCGGTTTATATACTGCTATCTCCTCTCTTCCGTCTAACATTCCTGTGCTTTCTAGTCTTGGTAAACATAATCTTCTCTGGAGCAGAACACATCGCATTGAAATCGTAGAATTGTCATATCCCGATAAACGGAGAGAATCAGATACCTTTCCTTTCTTCTGTAGTGGTTTAACAATTTTGCAATGGAAGGGGGGACTGCAGTGATTTGTCTTCGTAAACGCTATTGTCCTCTATGTTTAGTCTCTATTGGTTACTATGTAAGCCGTTGGTCCGCGAGTTTAGAGCCGACTGAAGGCGATGAATTTTTAAGGACAATAAAATTCTCGTTGTCAGGAAAGAAAGTCCCTTGTGGTTGATTTGCGGCACGTTAAAGAACTTTGTCTCTGATAGAGCATTGCCGTGAAAACTTGCCATTTTTAGCCACGTTGAATTTGGACGCTGAATTACCTTACTGTAATATACTTAATTTTCAAATTCAAATTCAAATCCTAAATTTATTTACAATTTACATTTGAAATGAATACATATGTATGGATACCCGAAATGAGCATATGTTCGTGCTCGGGCACAGTCCAGTAGTCTACATAAATTTTACAGGAATCAAATAATAATGCTGATGATAGAAAGAACAGTAATAATAATAATAATAATAATAATAATAATAATAGCATAATCGTGACAGAAATGATACAAAGATTGTAATACAAAATAATTCGTTGATAATAATAATAATAATAATAATAATATTAGTGATAAAACAAAAATATTTACAATAATAAAATAAATACTAAGACGGATAAAATAAAATATAAAACCACTAGCGAGAGTTAACACAACTTAAATAAGCATATAATAACCGGAAAAAATGAACTCGAAAATCAACAGAAAAGTTTGTTGTATCGCAGACGACAGCAACCACCGTATTGACATTGTGTTGTGCATTAATGGTAGTAGGGGATAGCCGAAAGTCTACGTAACTGCCGTTCTCTTCGAATCTTCTCGTACAATCATGGGAAGTTAATGCTGCAAAAACAAAATGTCTATGAGTCAAACTGTTCATTATTACCAGGATAAATACAAATAATACTGAAATATATTAATCTAGTTTCAGTTATACATCTCCCCTTTCGTGAAAGAGGTATCATATCAAAATATTTTATGAATGGCGGGGAAAATATAAATTTCAAGAACTCTCTAGTGACAAGAGATAGTGACAAGTACAATCAAGTGTATCTGTGGCGATGCTAAGAAATCATTTATTGGAGATATACACTGTTATTAATTAAGAAAATGATCTATTTGTATTTATTACAATGTTTTATCTTATAGGTTACATGCATCAGATAAATACAATAAAAATTAATACCATATAATGCTAGTAACACTTAAAAAATGATAATAAAATTTGTCAAATACATACAAACATTTTCACTTTATTTTTAAACTTAATAGTATACTATGAAGTACACAATAAACCTGCAATTATTAGTAGGAGTTATTCACTTATTCCCAAAATCCTACCAGTCATTATAATTCTGAGGACAGTACTACATGAAAATTATGCTACATAGCGAAATATTCCTTAACGTATACTTTGTAGTAATGGACACTTCCTATAAACGGACAACTTAAATTATATAGTCATTTACAAATTTTGTATTGGAATATAAATACTCGGTAGCTAACATTCTGAGTAACGAAAGCAGACTTCTAAATAAAAAGGAAAACGGTTTACATTTTTATCTAATCGCACAGTGCTCCTTGTTTTATAATTCCTTACATCTTCTCAAAATACTAACTTTCTTGTAGAAATATACAGAACTTTTCGATTGGAGAAGATCATTTACGATGATTAGTTTAAATGGGTAGGTAAAATTTCAGCATATATAAGTGTAAAAAAAAGTGTTTTCTTCCTTTTTTCCATAAAACTGGTTTACTGTGACATGAATTATCACATCTCTTAATTTCACTCAAGAATAGTCATTAATATGCACAAGCTATCTTGATATTTATCTTTAAATTATTCCATTATTTTATAATTGTAGAATAATTTTTTGTGGAATGACAGTTCCCGTAACTTGCCGTTATCTGCCCGACCATCCCAATTCTACAAGAGTGATTTATAAATGTTGCTAGTGCTGGGAAGCGTAAATCACTTAAGATCGTTGTATAAAAACAGATGACTGGAGATTAATTTAGACAAGTTCCGACTTGATCGCGTTGTATAATACTCTACTCTGTTTACATTAATGTAGTTCAAATCTGATCTGAGTTCTGAAAAGTGGACGATGCATCATAGCCAAACAATTGAATTACGAAAATCGATTGCCCGTCGGATAATACGGAACAATGTGATCCAGCAGCCCGTTACAGTATAGTGACTGCAAGGAAGGAGTAAATTATGGATGGAATGTAACTAAGAAACATCGATGTGTAAATTTCTCGCAAAAAGAAAAGTGCGAACTGTTAAATGTACTACCCTTTAAAATATATAAACACTACACAAAATCAAGGCTGATTCAGTTACTTTCAATTCTAAAAAAAAGAAGAAATGGAAATAAATTTTAAATGAATTTAATGCTAGGAATGTACGAGTAATAAAAATGAAACACTAATATCCCCCCACACCACACAAGGCAATGACGTCTATTTTACTTGCATTATTTCATAACCGAATAAAGTGAGAGATGGAATAACTTTACAAATATAGACTTACACGCGGCACATTTTAAATATTAATTATTCCGTAAAGTACACATATTTTATTACTTACGCATTTGTTTTCGTTTTTTTTCATCAATGCGAAATTCGTTGCATTATTAACAATTCCATACATATCTATTTATAAATGATCAACAATAACAGTCGTTTATATATAGCTCTGTTAAAATTCAGATACATCCAAATCTAAAAAAAAGAACTTGGAAAGAAATTGTAACTGAATTCGATGCTAGGAATATAGTTTAAAATCTATTTCCTTCCATACCACACATAGGGGACTGATACCTGATTTTCTTTGCGTTAGGTACTTCATGACCAAATGAAAATTAGAGATGAAATGAATTCACAAATATACACGGAGCACATATTACGTATTAATTATTCCGTAATGTCCAGTACAGGAGGCAACACCTCCCCTGTAATCTTATCATGTGTCGTGGCTATATCACCAATGGGTATGAAGGAGAAAAATAGGTTTTAGTCTGAGCTAAACTTCCATGTCGGTAGATTCGTATAATATTAACCAGCAAAAATCAAACCCTCTTTTTGATAGCTTATTCTTTCCCTTCTCGCACAGCTCACATTTCAAGCCTCGCCTCCTTATCTATACACATTTCTTATTACTTACGCATTAATTTTTATTTTGAATATTCGAAATCCATAAAATTAACAGCAATTTCATGAAAGTTTATTTTTAAATGATAACCAATAACGTTTGTGTTTGGGATGCAGGCTAACATTCCTCGTTACTGATATACATAACATCACTTCTATACATAATAAACTCTACAATGTTTAGATATTATTATTTAAATATAAATCATTCAAAATAGAAGAATGCCATAATGCCATTGTATACAGTTAGGGTGCATTAAAATTCTTGCCTTTTGCTTGAGAACTGATTAAATATTTAACATGAATAATTCTGATCCAGGTTCAAGGAGATTAATAGGAAAAAATTGGAGATTTAAATAATATAAACTTAGATTAAGATAGCATGAACATAGATATGCAGGAAAAAATTGGAGATTGAAATAATATGAACTTAGATTAAGGTAGCATGAACATAGATTAGAGTTTATACAGTAGAAAACTGGATTCAACTTGAGTGGGTCCACACCTGTGGAGTAACGGTCAGCGCGACTGGCGGTGAAATCAGGTGGCCCGGGTTCGAATCCCGATCGGGGCAAGTTACCTGGTTGAGGTTTTTTCCGGGGGTTTCTCTCAACCCAATATGAGTAAATGGTGGGTAACTTTCGGTGCTGGACCCCGGACTCATTTCACCGGCATTATCACCTTCATTTCATTCAGACGCTAAATAACCTAGATGATACAGCGTCGTAAAATAACCAAATAAAATAAAAAAAAACTTGAGTGGCAGCAATTTTTAACCATTAATCTCGCGGTATAAAAAATTTATACAATCTCTCCATTCGGCCTCGACAGCATAGTTAGTATAGAGCTGGCTTTCTATACTCGAGGTTGCGGGTTCGACCCCGCCCCAGATCGATGGAATTTAAGTGTGTTTAAATGCGACAGGCTCATGTCAGTAGATTTACCGGTATGTAAAAGAACTCCTACGAGACAAAATTTAGGCACACCGGCGACGCTGATATAAACTCTGCATTTGCGAGCGTCGTTAAATGAACCATAATTTAACACATTTCCTAAGAATGTCAGAAAATATTCACCGTGTAACATGGTCGGTGGGTCTATATTACTGTACACTCTTAATGAATTATGATGACGATGACGATGGAGAGTATGCGGTTGGATAACAATAATAGTACTATCAGAAAGACCAGTAGCACCAGCAGCGGCGATTGTGGTGCTGGTGCTGGTGATGGTGGTGGTGGTGGTGGTGGTGTTAGACTTCAAAGATTAGGAAGGTCTGTCCCGTCCCTCACCGTTTCGTTTAAATATAGTTAGGTTCTGGTGTCAATTTTCCTTATCTTCGTATTTATTAGGGTAGTTTGGAAATTTTATATACCGAGTCTGTTGAATCATTTTTTATTCCAATAGATTTGTTGAGGAGTGATGTTTCCCAAAATGCTCTCCTCACTGACGAATCATTTGTTACACATGGTTTTCCCCCTGTATAGTTCAGTTAAGCATGCTATGTAAAAATATTATGCATTTTTAGGCTATATCTGATAATTAATATTTCTGATGTCCAGATATTTCAATGTTTATAGGAGAACGTAATAACAACAGAGAATAATGTGGACTAGTGTATGAACTAAGAAGAGTGCCATTCGCAAGTCTTGCCTCGGTCAATGTTCTCACCCACAATATATTGTACTTTTATTAAAATGTGAGCGGATTGATATTTATCCAAAATAGGCTAAATTTTATTCACTACATGCATTTTATGTGCCGGATAATTAATTTTATATTTTTCATAAATTAATCACATTATTTTCTAAATAACTACAATTTCCTTAATCATATTCGAAAAGTAATGTTCCATCCCTACTTTTTTCGTGCATGAAGGGTTCTAACATTGAGTGAACTCTTGAATGAAGAATTGAAATGGTGAACCGCATATCCCTCACATGAGCACACAATAAGTGAAATCTTAACCATATTTTCTTAAAGTTTAATTTAAATTAGAGAAGAGACACAATTTTAATCTCCCCATTGAATTCCTGGTAAGTTGCTGAACTGCATGATTTGTATATTAATGTAAAAATCAACCAGAAATTAAATATTCACAAACAATTCACTTTTTATTTATGTAGAATGCATTCATACATGTTTGTGCAAAATATGTACAAAGTATAATTATAAATATCTTCAAATAAAACAAATTATAAAAAATGCAATCAATTATACATAATATTAACAGAGTTGTAAGCATATTTTTAATACGCTTTCATTTTTACAGTCAAGTACTTTCTTTACAGGATGTGTTTATATTGATATATTATCATTCTCATATTGTAAGATGATTCAAGAGCTTTGAAATTGATTGTAAACTTTATAAAAATCAATGTACAATTTGTCTTGTGAATTAGGATGCGTGGAAAATATGCGTGTTAGGCTACTACAAACTTAATGGTGACCGCCAAAATCAAATCCTCCATGACCGCCAAATCCATGTCCTCCCAGACCTCCACCGAGACCTCCGTCATGTCCCTTGATGAACACTGGTATCTTCTTCTCTACCACCACTGGTACCTTCACGGGGTAAGGGTGGGGTACAGGGACCTTCACTGGGTAGGGCTTGGGTACATGGACAGGGTGGGGTACAGGAACGGGGACCTTGACTGGAACTTTAACGGGGTAGGGGACTGTCTTTTCTACAGGGTAAGGTACCTTCTTCTCCACATACACGGGGTAGGGCTTAGGTACAGGGACTGGATATGGTTTATCAACGTGAACTGGAACAGGAACCTTTACAGGGACAGGGACTTTCTTCTCAACATGGACAGGATAAGGATGAGGGACAGGCACTTTAACTTCTTTGGTGATGGTGATGGCCTTCACATGAGACTCTCCGCCTCCAAGACCACTACCACCGAAAGAGTGACCTCCTGCAAGGTCACTGCCGCCAAAAGAGTGACCTCCTCCAAGGCCGCTGCCGCCGAAAGAGTGACCTCCTCCAAGGCCACTGCCGCCGAAAGAGTGACCTCCTCCAAGGCTGCTGCCGCCGAAAGAGTGACCTCCTCCAAGGCCACTGCCGCCGAAAGAATGACCTCCTCCAAGACCACTGCCGCCGAAAGAGTGACCTCCTCCAAGACCACTGCCGCCGAAAGAGTGACCTCCTCCAAGAGAGATACCTCCACCATGACCTCCAAGTGATACCCCGCCTCCGTGACCTCCTAAGGACAAACCACCGTCGTGACCACCTGACAGGCCACCTCCGTGACCTCCAAATGACAGACTTCCTCCATGTCCGAAGTCTCCTCCCCCATAACCTAGGTCATGGAGTCCTCTCTTGTCTGTCTTTTTGTCCTTCTTCTGGTCTTCAGCCAGAACTAAGGACGCTGTGGCCAAAAGTATGGTGTAAATCTGTAGAGACAAATTTACAAAGATATATTAAAATATGAGCAAGTAGGTTTTTTCTTATTATGTAACATGTATTGAAAAATGAACATGATTTGCTGTAAATATTAATGTTGTCAGAATATAGATCTTGAACTTGGTACTACTCGAATGTTCAAATAAAATAAATAAATAAATAAATAAATAAATCAATAAATGAGTAAGTAAGTAAATTAATAAATAAATACAATAACAATATTAATATACAGTAATCAGACAGTATCAAAAGGAACTGTGAGCATTTTAAAATTAATTTACCAAATTTTTATTTGTGATTATTTGATGTGACTTTTTTGTCACTTGAATTACGGAAAAATTTATTGTATAAGCTGTTTTTATTTCATTATAAATGTTCCTCTCCTGAATCTGTAAATTAAAATATAATAATTGTATAGCTCGCGCAAGAAACGAATACTGAAAACTAATGTTGGCGCTGCTGTCTGTTTTGACGTGTGTATGTAGGCACGCCGAGAGGGGAGAGGTGCGAGCCGATAGAAGTACTGTATCTTCCAAGAAGATGAACAAATGAGGACATCGTTGTGGAAATAAAGGACGTAGCAAGAGACGAATTCGAAGCTAATTAAACGCGTAACATACGTTTACGAATGAAATAATAATACCGTGCGATACAAGACACGTATTCAGAGGCAATTGAACGAACTAAAGTCGTAATGTAATTATCCCAACGCAAGAATGATTCTATCGATGTCATTTCTCTTCCGACCGTACTTTCGAATATCATTCAAGTTATCTCGTGACCTTTCCTCTCGCCCGCTTTTCCTTATCGCAGTGTTTGATTCGCATTCCTTCCGTCGGTAATCCGTGGTTGCGAGACATATACTTACGAGAAGCTTCATGGCGCCGTGTATACTAGTGGGTGAGGCACAGAGATGCTTCTGTCTGCTAGGATGCAGTAAGCGGTTTATATACTGCTATCTCCTCTCTTCCATCTAGCATTCCTGTGCTTTCTAGTCTTGGTAAACATAATCTTCTCTGGAGCAGAACATATCGCATTGAAATCGTAGGATTGACGTATCCTGATAAACTGATTGAAGCAGATACCTTTCCTTCCTTCTGTAGTGGTTTAACAATTGAAGCGGTGAGATGAATAACTATTCAAGTCCATTTACACAAGTATCGAGAAAAATGTTAAAAACAATTTTTATATTTTTTGCCTATTTATTATTTCCTGCACATAATATTTCTGGTTGTTTTCGAAATCAAGACAAAGTAGTATACCAACTGTTAAAGTCGTAACATTTGTGAAAATTTCTAAATGTAATTTCAAATTTGCAAAAAAATGAATGGCCAGAAATGGACTTAATTGATTATAGATATGACCGCTTCAATTTGGCTATGAGAGGGGGGAATGCAGTGACTTGTCTTCGTAAACACTGTTGTCCTTGTTGTTTAGTCTCTATCCCTTCAGTACTCGTGTGGATTACAATAGTAATCCATTGATATTTTATCCTGTAATACGTCACCGCCTGCAGAACTGCGTAGCTGAGCGTCAATGCAATTTCTCGTCACAATCTTAGTGAGGCATTACTGGTGTTTAGACGTATTTGTCGCAACTCTTTGCAAAGTTATACGGAGTTTTATCAAGTGATAGACAATTTTTCCGAGTGGATTACCATTGTAATCCACGCGAGTACTGACGTCATGAGATAAGCTAAATTGTTTTTATATAGTTATGAGTGATGCAATGCAGTAACTTTATGAAAAAATGTGTGACATCGTTCCATCCTCTTTGTAGTTGGCTCCAATGGGTACGGAAACTACAAACAACATTTGCAAATGGCTGGATGAAGATATGGATTATGGCATTGAAAATGAAAGTGATGATGAAAGCAACAGGAAAGTTCTTTTGAATGAAGTTCAAGATTCTAATTCAGAATCAGACAATGATGATGATGATGATCAAAGACTAATATCTATAAATGATGGAAACTGCTATACGGGTAGAAATAAGACGACGATTTGGCGGGAAGTGCCAGTAGCTCAATGTGGGAGAAGACGACCACAAAATATAGGATAATGATTCATTTACTGGGCCCTAAAAGAGCTGCAAAAAATGCGCGGACACAGAGAGAGTTTTGACTGCTTTATTGATCAGACAATACTCAATGCAATTATTGTAAGGCGCACTAATATTTATGTTGAAAAAATGAAGCGTAATTACGGACGTGACAGGGATTGCAAATTAACAAATGACGTTGAAATTCTTGCATTCTTGGGTATTTTGTATTTTACTAGCGCCTTGAAATCGCAAAGATTGAACGTAAGAGAACTATGGGATAAAAATGACACAGGAATAGAGCCAATTTACCTGACTGACCTACAATAGATTCTAATTTTTGTTACGATGTCTACGCTTTGATAACATATATGACAAGCAGGAAAGGAAAGTAATTGATAAACTGGCTGCTATATGTGAAGTGTTCGAGTTATTTGTTCAGAAGTCACAAAGGTGCAACATTCCAAGCGAATATGTAACTATAGACGAGCAGTTGGTTGCTTTCAGAGGACGATGTCCCATGAAAGTGTACGTACGTACTAAACCAGCAAAATATGGGATCAAAATTTTTGGTATGGTGGATGTGAAAACATACGTATTACACTCATAACTTAGAAATGTATGCTAGTATTCAACCAGATGGTCCATTTCACCAAAGTAACAGTGCACATGCAGTGATGAAGAGGCTGGTTCATCCCATCAAAGGAACAGGAAGAAATGTGACCACCGATAATTGGTTCACGAGCATACCTCTGTGTTTAGATCTTCTAGAAAATGACAAAATTACACTTGTAGGAAACTTGAAAAAAAAACAAACAAACAAAAATAAAAGAGAAATCCCTCCTCATTTCACAACTACTCAAGACAGGCAAGTTAACAGTACATTGTTTGGATTCAATGAAAGCTGCACAATTATTTCGTATGTACCAAAGAAAAACAAAACAGTGTTAGCATTATCAACCATGCATTATGATAAGACAATGGATGAGGAAAAGGGAGGAAGCCAGAAATCTGACATTATATCATTCTATAATAGAACTAAATGTGCTGTGGATGTCCTGAAACAGTTATGCTCAGCCTATGATGTAAGCAGAAATTCACGACACTGGCCACTATTTTCTTTGACTTACTAAACATAGCAGGTGTCAATGCTCTTGTTGTTTATTCTGCAGATCAAAAAAGTTCTACGGAAAATCTTCCTAAAAACCCTTGCTGTGGACCTAATGAAGTCTCTAATTTCCGAGTGTATAATCCCCTACAGACAATTCCAATAGAAATAAAGAGAAGAGGAGAGCAACTGTTAGGCATGAAACAACACAGCCAGAAGGTATTGGCAGGTGCTACATGTGTGGTAGAACAAGAAACAAGAGCACAAGTCAATCTTGTTCCCAGTGCTTGAAGAGAATTTGTCCTACTCATTCAGATGTAATTTATTTGAACTGTATAGAAGAAATGCCTAGGCCTACTTAGATAATTGAATCAGATATATATTAGGCTATCATGTGCGTAAAGTCTGAACTGTAAAAATAGAAATGAAAGTGCATCAATATCCTTCTTACAATACACAAAAACATCTGTAAAATATTGTAAGTAAAGTGGGAATGATTGTTACATCCTTGAATTTTTTCATTGCTACACCACTGAGTGAGGTATTTAATTATCAAATATAACGTAACAAAGGTCAGCAGTAGTGAACTTGCGTTTCCTGCGGGATAGATTACATCAAGAGTTCAGGTGATCTTCAAACAGTGAGTGAGCAACAATGCTAGATTCCTACATAATTATGATGATATTGAACTAACTCATAACAGAACTATTGTGCAACAATAAATTATGACTCAAAGACAAGTCCAGTGTGGAAACATTATGAAA
The DNA here is from genome assembly GCF_040183065.1 of Periplaneta americana. Lineage (NCBI taxonomy): Eukaryota > Metazoa > Arthropoda > Insecta > Blattodea > Blattidae > Periplaneta > Periplaneta americana. The sequence continues at coordinate 70,053,112 of NC_091120.1, read as the reverse complement.
ACATGTCACTTGACTGCAATTTGTATATTATATATTTAATTATTATTATTTATATTTAATACGTTCCGTAATGCGTAAAATAACCATTCTCATTGCTGTTATAACTGAAAAGAATATTATTTCTTAACATTTAAATCTAATCGCAATGTTTAAACCATGTCTGTAAACAAAAACAAATGTGGATTACCATTGTAATCTAGGTGAGTACTGGTGTTACCAAATTTAACGCGAGTAACGAAGGGCTAGTGGTAGCCATAGAAGCCCTTGGTTCGCGAATTTAGACCCGACCGAAGGCAATGGTTTTTTAAGGACAATAAAATTATCGTTAGTTATCAGAAAGAAAGTCCGTTATGGTTGATATGCAAAATGTTAAAGAACCTTGTCTCTGATAGAGGACTGCCGTCAAAATTTGTCATTTATTAGTCACGTTGAATTTCGATGCTGAATTATCTTACAGTAATATAATTAATTAATAAAGCACTTTTACTATGAAATACATCATAAGCATGTAATTATTAGTAGAAGTTATTCATTTATTCCAAATGCATCTTTATATATCTACCAGTCATTACAACGCCGAGGAGAGTAGTAATGAAAATTAGGTATGCAGCGAAACAATTCGTAACGGGTACTTTGCAGTAGCGGACAACATAAATTATATAGTAATTTACAAATGCTTTTATTGGAAAATAAATACTCATTAGATAACATTCTCAGTAACGAAAGACAACTTCTAAATAAAAAGGAAAACAATTTACATTTTCTCAGTAGCAGATCTAATATCACAGTGCTCTTTGTTTTATAATTCCTTACATCTTCTCGAAATACTAACTGCTGTCTTGTAGAAATGTACAGAACTTATCGATTGGAGTAGATCATATATGATGATTAGTGCAATTGGTGCTAAGAAGACAAAATCTCAGCATATTTAAGTGTGGAAAAGTGTGTTTTCTTCCTTTCTTCTTCATGTCACATCTCTTAATTTCACTGAAGAATAATCCTTATTGTGCACAAGCTATGTGTTACTTGATATATTATCTTTAAAATATTACATTATTTTATAATAAAATAACTTTTTGTGCAATGGCCCTTAACTTGCCGTTATCTGCCCGAGAATCCGAACTTATGGGAGTGTTTCATAGATGTCGCTAGTGCTGGGAAGCGTAAACCTGTTAGAACCGCTTGTACATTATAAAAACATGACTGGAGATTAATTTAGAGCCAAGTTCCGAAAATGAACTGAGATTAAGCCTTGGGGAATATCATATACGATGATCGGTTGAATTAGTTTGGTGCTAAGAAGAAAGAATCTCACCATATTTAAGTATAAAAAAGTGTTTTCTTCCTTTCTTCGTTAATAGTGGATTACTGTGACATGTGTCATCACTTTAATTTCAATGAAGAATAATCTTTAATATGCACAAGCTCTGTATTACTTAGGCCTAATATTTATCTTTAAAATATTACATTATCTTAAAATAATTGTGGAATAATTTTTTTCGTGTAACGGCAGGGCCCTTAACTTGGCTCTATCTATCCGACCGTGCCAACTCTACGAGAGTGATAAATAGATGTCGCTACTGCTGGGAAGCATAAAACCACTTAGTGCCGGTTGTATACAGAAAGATGACTGAAGATTCATTTGGAACAAAGGTCCGAAATTGAACTGAGAATACGAGTTGATCGCGTTGTACAACACTGAACTCTGTTTACATTAATCTAGTTCAAATCTGATCTGATTTGCAACACAGCCAAGCAAACGAATTACGAAAATAGTTTGCCCGTTGGATTATACGGAACAATGTAATTCAACAGACAGTAATAGTGTAGTGGCTGCAAGTAAATTATGCATGGGAATGTAACTAAGAAACATCGATGCGCAAATTTCTCGCAAAAAGAAAAGGGCGAACTGTTAGATACACGTCTCTTTAAACATTACAAAAAAACAAGGCCACTTCAGTTACTTTCAAATCTAAAGAAAAAACGTAGAAAGAAATTGTAACTGAATTCAATGCTAGGAATATACGATTAATAAAAATGAAACTTTAATATCCTCCCACACCACAAGCAGGAATGACGTCTAGTTTACTTGCTTTATTTCATAACCGAATGAACGTGAGAGATGGAATAACTTTATTTATATAGACCTACACGCGGCACATATTAAATATTAATTATTCCTTAATATGCATATTAAAATTATGTATAAAATCACAAATTAATGTAATAATTTTGCAATTTCTCTACACCTTCGATTATAATTTCTAATTTTATTTCATTTTGTTTTAACTGAAAGTAATTATTGCATAACGTATTTAGTATTGTTTACTGTCTCTTAATTAGTGTATTTATATTGTAACTATGATTCACACCTACTATTAATTCTTTAAAATTGTGTATTATCACTACATAATGTATTTCACATGTAACAAACTACAACCCTAATATACCAAAGATAAAATAGGGTTTCAATATTTGGATAACAATAATAATGTACATATTTTTTATTACTTAGTCGTTTCTTTTTTTCATAAATGTGAATTTCGTTACATTATTAACAATTCCATAGATGTCTATTTATAAATGATTAGCAATATTATATAGTTCTGTTGAAATACAGATACATCCAAATGTAAAGAAATGACGTGAAAAGAAATTGTAACTAAATTCCGTGGTAGGAATATAGTTTAAACTTTTATATACTTCCACACTACACACAGGGGACTGATACCTGATTTTCTTTGCGTTAGGTACTAAATGGCAAAATGAAAGTAAGAGATGAAATAAGTTTACAAATATACACGCAGCATACATTACGTATTACTTATTCCGTAATGTACAGCAGAGGAGGCAACACGTCTCCTGTAAACTTATCATGTGTCTTGGCTATATCACCAATGGGCATTAAGGATAAAAATAGGTTTTAGTTTGAGCTCAACTTCCATGTCGGTAGATTCGTATAGGCTAATATTAACCAGCAAAAATCAAACCCTCTTTTTGATAGCTTATACTTTCCCTTCTCGCATAACTGAAATTTCAAGTCTCGCCTCCTCATCTATACACATTTCTTATTACTTACACATTAATTTTTATTCCATAAATTCGAAATACATCAAATTAACAGCAATTTCTTGAATATTTATTTTTTAATGATAACAAATAACGGTTGTGTTTGGGATGTAGGCTAACATTCATCGTTCCTGATACCCATAAACTCACCTCTTTAAATTATAAACTCTACAACGTTTAAACATTGTTATTTAAATAGGAATCATTCAAAATTGACAGAATTCACCTCAATATTGTCATTGTATACAGTTAGGGTGCATTGAAATTATTGCCTTATGCTTGGGAACTGATTAAATATTTAACATGAATACTTCTGACCCAGGTTCGAGGAGATTAATAGGAAAACATTGGAGATTTAAATAATATGCACTCAGATTGAGATATCATTATCATAGATTAGTGTTTATGCAACAGAAAACAGGATTCAACTTGACTGTCGGGCATTTTTAACCATTAACCTCGCGGCTCAAAACATATATAAAACCAGTCCAGTCGGCCTCGATAGCGTAGTTAGTATAGCGCTGGCTTTCTATGTTCCAGGTTGCGGGTTCGACCCCGGCCGAGATCGATGGCATTTAAGTGGGTTTAAATGCGACAGGCTCATGTCAGTAGATTTACTGGTATGTAAAAAAAACTCCTGCGAGACAAAATTCAGGCACACCGGCGACGTTGTTATAAACTCTGCAGTTGCGAGCGTCGTTAAATGAACCATATTTTAACACCTGTCATAAGAATGTCAGAAACTATACAGCGCGTAACTTGGGCGGTTGGTCTATATTACTGTACACTCTTAATGAATTATGATGACGATGACGATGGAGAGTTGAACATTTGCAGTTGGATAACAATAATAGTACTATCAGAAAGAGCAGTAGCATCAGCTGCAGCGATGGTGGTGCTGGTGATTGTGGTGATGGTGGTGGTGGTGTTATACTTCAAAGATTAGGAAGGTCTGTCTCGTCTCTCATCGTTTCGTTTAAATATAGTTAGGTACTGGTGTCAATTGTCCTTATCTACTTATTTATTAGGAATGTTTGGAAATTGTATGTACCCTGTCTGTTGAGTCATTTTTTATTCTAATAGATTTGTTGAGGAGTGATGTTTTCCAAACCGCTCTGCTCACTGACGGAACATTTCTTACACATGGTTTTTCCCCAGTATATTTTAGTTAAACATACTATGTAAAAATATTATGCATTATTAGGCTATATCTGAAAACTACTATTTCTGATGCCCACATATTTCAACGTTTATAAGAAAACAAAATAATAACAGAGAATAAAGTGGAATAGTGCCTGGACTAGGAAGATTGTCATTCGCAATTCTTGTCTCATCCACAATATACTGTACAGGTATTAAAACGTGAGCTGATTGATATTTAACTCAAAATTAGGTCAAATTTTATTCACTACATGCCTTATATGTGCCGGATATTTAATTTTATGTTTTTTTTTTTAAATTAATCACATTATTTTTAAAAATTTATAGATATATATAGATTTACTTCATCATATTCGAAATGAATGTTGCTTCTCTACTTTTTTTTTAGTGCATGCAGGGTTCTAACATTGAATGAACTCTTGAAATAAAAAATTGAAATCTTGACCCGTATATTCCTCAGATGAGCACACAATAAGTAAAACCTTGGCCATAATTTCTTAAAGTTTACTTTAAATTAGAGAAGAGACTAATTTTAATCTCCCCATTGAATTCCTCGTAAATTGATGCACTGTATGATTTGTACATTGATGTAAAAATCAATCACAAATTAAATATTCACAACAATTTACTTTTTATTTATGTAGAATATTTTCATACATGTAAAAAAATATTTGTGCGGAATATGTACAAAGCATAATTATTAATATATTCAAAATCAAACAAATAATAAAAGATACAATCACTTATACATAACGTTAACAGAGTTGTAAGCATATTCTTAATACGCTTTCATTTTTAAAGACAAGTACTTTCTTCACACGATGTGTTTATAATGATATATTGTCATTCTCATATTGTAAGATGATTCAAGACCTTTGAAATTGATTGTGAAATTTATAGAAATGAATGTACAAGTTTTCTTGTGAATTAAGATGAGTGGAAAATATGGGTGTTAGGCTATTACAGGCTTAATGGTGACCGCCAAAATCAAATCCTCCATGACCGCCAAATCCATGTCCCCCCAGACCTCCATCGAGGCCTCCGTCATGTCCTTTGATGAACACTGGTACCTTCTTCTCTACCACCACTGGTACCTTCACGGGGTAAGGGTGGGGTACAGGGACCTTCACTGGGTAGGGCTTAGGTACGTGGACAGGGTGAGGTACAGGAACGGGGACCTTGACTGGAACTTTAACGGGGTAGGGGACTGTCTTTTCTACAGGGTAAGGTATCTTCTTCTCTACATATACGGGGTAGGGCTCAGGTACAGGGACTGGATATGGTTTCTCAACGTGAACTGGAACAGGGACTTTTACAGGGACCGGGACTTTCTTCTCAACATGGACAGGATACGGATAAGGGACAGGCACTTTAACTTCTTTGGTGATGGTGATGGCCTTCACATGAGATTCACCGCCTCCAAGACCACTACCGCCGAAAGAGTGACGTCCTCCAAGGCCACTGCCGCCAAAAGAGTGACCTCCTCCAAGGCCACTGCCGCCAAAAGAGTGACCTCCTCCAAGACCACTGCCGCCAAAAGAGTGACCTCCTCCCAGAGAGATACCTCCACCATGACCTCCAAGTGATAACCCACCTCCGTGACCTCCTAAGGACAAACCACCTTCGTGACCACCTGACAGTCCACCTCCGTGACCTCCAAATGACAGACTTCCTCCATGTCCGAAGTCTCCTCCCCCATAACCCAGGTCATGGATTCCTCTCTTGTCTGTCTTTTTGTCCTTCTTCTGGTCTTCAGCCAGAACTAAGGACGCTGTAGCCAAAAGTATGGTGCAAATCTGTAGAGATATATTTACAAAGATTTATTAAAATGTGAAGGCATAGGTTTTTGTTATATGATCTAACATCTATTGAAAAATGAACATGATTTGCTGTAAAAATTAATATTTCCAGAATATAGATCTTGATCTTGGTTGTCGAATGTTCAAATTAAATAAATAAATAAATAAATAAATAAATAAATAAATAAATAGATAAATTGTAAACAGACAGTATGAAAATGAAGTATGAGCATTTTGAAATTAATTCACCACATTTTTATTTGTGGTTATTTTATGACTTGTTTGTTTTGTAACTTGAATTACGGCACAATTTTTTTTTTTGTATAAGCAGTTTTTATTTCATTATAAATGTTCCTCTCCTTAATCTGTAAATTAAAATATAATATTTTTACTTACGAGAAGCTTCATGGCGCCGTGTGTAGTTGTGGGTGAGGCACAGAGATGCTTCTGTCTGCTTTGATGCAGTAAGCGGTTTATATACTGCTGTCTCCTCTCTTCCGTCTAGTATTCCTGTGCTTTCTAGTCTTAGTAAACATAATCTTCTCCGGAGCAGAACACATCGCATTGAAATCGTAGCATTGACGTATCCGGATAAACAGGTAGAAGCTGATACTTTTCCTTTTTTCTGTAGTGGTTTAACAATTGAAGCGGTGAGATCGATAACTATTCAAGTCGATTTACACAGATATCGAGAAAATGAAAAAAAAAAAAAAATATATATATATATTTTATTTATTTATTATTTCCTGCACGTAATATTTCTGGTTGTTTTCGAGATCAAGACAAAGTACTAGCCTATACCTATACTAGTCGTAACACTTGTGGAAATATCCAAAATGTAATTAAAAAAAAATGAATGGCCAGAAATTCACTTGAATGGTTATAGGTCTCACCGCTTCAATTTGGCTATGGGACTGCAGCGACGTGTCTTGATAAAGGCTGTTGTCCTCGATGTTTGCTCTCTAGTAGTAGCCATGTAAACCCTTGGTTCGCGAGTTTAGATCCGACCGAAGGCGATGGTTTTTTAAGAACAATAAATTTATCGTTAGTTATCAGGGATGAAAGCCCCTTATGATTGATATCCAAAACGTTAAAGAACTTTGTCTCTAAAGAGGACTGCCGTCATAATTCGTCATTTATTAGACACGTTGAATTTCGACGCTGAATTATCTTACAGCAATATACTTAATTAATAAAGCACTTGTATTTAGAAGTACACCATAAGCCTGCAATTATTAGTAGAAATTATTCATTTATTCCCAAAATCATATTTATATATCTACCAGTCATAACTCCGAGGATAGTACTGATGAAAATTAGGTATACAGGAAAAAAATCCTTAACGGATACTTTGCAATAGCGGACACTTATTACAAACGGACAACTTAAATTATATTGTGATTTACACATGCTTTTATTGGAATATAAATACTCAGTAGCTAATATTCTCAGTAACGAAATTAGACTTCTAAATAAACAGAAACACAGTTTACACATTTCTCAGTAGCAGATCTAATCCCACAGTGCTCTTTGTTTTATAATTCCTTACATCTTCTCGACATACCATCTGCTGTCTTAGTAGAAATGTACAGATCATATACGATGATTAGTTGAATTAGTTTGGTGCTAAGAAGACAAAATCTCAATATATTCAAGTATAAAAAAGTGTTTTCTTCTTTCCTTCAATAATTGTGTATTACTGTGACATGTCACATCAATTAATTTCAATGAAGAATAATAATTAATATGCACAACTTCTGTATTACTTAATATTTATTTTTAAAATGTTACATTATTTTAAAAAAATTGTGGAATAATTTTTTTGTGCAATGGCAGGGCCCTTAACTTGCCGCTATCTGTCCGACCGTGCCAACTCTACGAGAGCTACGTAGATGTCGCTAGTGTTGGGAAGCATAAAACCACTTAGTGCCGGTTGTATACAGAAAGATGACTGAAGATTAGTTTAGAACAAAGTTCCGAAAATGAACTGAGAGTACGACTTGATCGCGTTGTACAAGACTGAACTCTGTTTACATTAATCTAGTTCAAATGTGATCTGAGTTGCAACACAGCCAAGCAAATGAATTACGAAAATATATTGCCCGTTGGATTATACAGAACAATGTAATTCAACAGACAGTGATAGTGTAGTGCAGCTATGGGGACTATAAACAAAGTAGGGAGGGAACGCTCCTACTCACTCCACATTCGTTTGATTGACAGGCGAGGGGTAAAGCAGTTGTTTTGCTAAGTCAAGTGCAGTGGTGGATTCGACACACCTTACGCATAGGTAATTTCTCCGCTCTTATTTCTTGTTTCAAAATTTTTACAGTATTTTATTTATCGGAAGTACACGTATCATACAATAATTATGACTGCCACCTACTGTCATTAGGCAAATTATATATTTTTCAATTGTATAACCATTCCTTTATCATGTGCATAAAAAATTCTTGAACTGCCTTGTCATCGACATAATAAAGTTTTTCTTTTTTAAAGACATTAAAGAAAAAAGCAAAGCTCCATTGTCATTTAACTGCACAATATATTGAGAGATACAATGCTCAACATAATAAATTGTTTCTTTTTAAAACCAATAAAGTAACTAAGCTCCATTGTCATTTAACTTGAAAATATATCAAACACAATATAATGATCAACAAAATCAATTGTTTCTTTTTATAAATACTAGAGAAAGTAAAACAAAGCTCCACTGTCATTTAACTTTAAAACATATTAAACAAAATGTATGAGATATGAATGAAACGAAATACTACTGTAGGCTTATACTGCTGGTTTTCATTTTTTTTTATTATTGTTTGCCCTCGAAATTTCTTGTTCTTAACTAAAAAGGATAAATTTTTCTCTAAAATAGAACAACCCAACCGTAATACTGAAACTAAATGCATGTCTGTGATCCTAGACCTGGAGACACATTTGGTCATATTCATTTTGATAAGAAAAACAGCTCACAACAGTAAGTTGAGCCAAACATAGATACCATACGCATTGCAAATGTGCGCAGATTATGGAATTGCTCCTCTGGTAGGTATTTAAAGAGATCTAATTCATGTGTTTCTTAACACTTTAGTAGCGTACGCTTTTGCATCTCTGTAGTGGCTCTAATGCTTGGGTAACATCAAATACAAATGGATTATTGAACAGACACACCTCCATGTCCATTGCAGTTACTTCTGAAAATCTTTCTTGGAAAGAGAACGCATCAAGTAGGCCTAATATGCACTCAAAGTTTTAAATAAGTTCAGTTCCAGATACTTAATAAAATAATAAGTATCTAAATCCTGAAAATATCAAACATATTTTGTTTTGTATCTTTTTACAAATATCACGAAAATAGCTTTTAAAATTGTAAATAAATACTTGTAAGACCACCGAAGTCCGCTTTATGCTTCAGACCAAAGTGACGTTTAATATTGAAGAGTTTTATATGCGCAATTTTAAACCTACATATCAAGCAACAGACTTTCTTCTTTTTTAAGTAACAAAAAAATTCTTTCTGCCACTCTTCCTGAAACTGACGTCCCGAGATCGAAGCCATACCCGCCACTGAATGAAGCGTGTCTAGAGAAGCACCAGGCGGAGGAGGTAAGGCTTTGAGTGCAGTGGCCCTTCGGAGCCATTTTTCCCCATGGTTGGTGTAGTGGCTGCTAGAGACAAGTAAATTATGGATGGGAATGTAACTAGAAACATCGATGCGCAAATTTCTCGCAAAAAAGAAAAGTGCGAACTGTTAGCTATACTTCTATTTAAAATGTATAAACATTACAGAAAAACAAGACCGATTCAGTTACTTTCAAATCTTAAGAAAAAACGTGGCAAGAAATTGTAACTGAATTCATTGCTGGGAATGTACGAGTAATAAAAATGAACCTTAATATCCTCCCACACCACACACGGGAATGACGTCTATTTTACTTGCATTATTTTATAACCGAATGAAAGTGGGAGATGGAATAATTTTACAAATATAGACCTACACGCGGCACATATTAAATATTATTTATTCCGTAATGTACCCATATTTGATTACTTACTCATTTATTTTTTTCATTAATGCGAAATTCGTTATATTATTAACAATTCCATACATGTCTATTTATAAATTATAAACAATAACAGTTGTTTATATATAGTTCTGTTAAAATACAGATACTTCCAAATCTAAAAAAGGACGTGGAAAGAAATTGTAACTGAATTCGATGGTAGGAATACAGATTAAACATTTATTTCCTTCTACACCACACACAGGGGCCTGATATCTGATTTTCTTTGCGTTAGCTACTTCGTCACCAAATGAAAGTGACAGATGAAATAACTTTACAAATATACACGCAGCACATATTATGTATTAATTATTCCGTAATGTACAGTTGTCAAAAAAAAAGTGGCCGCACTCGTGAACAGCGAATATTTTCGAAGTCCACTTCGGGTCGCGGGGATGTTACACGATCCATGTGCTTGTACAAGCAGTTCCGGAACTATGAAAGTGTTCCATATCTGCGCCTCGTAGACCAGTGGTAGAGTGCTTGTTTAATGATTCAAAGGTTGTGGGTTCGGGCCTTCTTAAAGTTTTCATTTTATTTTTTAATCGTTCTTTAGCGATGTAGACTAAATGATATTCAAATTATCATTTATATTCAGTTATCGTTCTTTATGGATATCACGTTATTTATATTTTGTTATCGTTGTTTAGAGATATGAATAAAATTCAAGTCATCATTTGTATTCTGCTATCGTTTTATAACTATATGAATAATAATTATTATTGTATCTCCAATGGGGGTTAGCTCTATTTTACAAATGTATGTTAGAAATATAGTTTTATACACAAAAAAAGATAAGCATAAAGAGAAATAAAAAAGAAAATTAAATTAGCTTACGCGATGTAAACAAAACATAAACAATCCGTAAATTAGGCATTGCGATTGCAAATCAAATATCAGGTATCAATTTGAAACATACAAAAACATTAACAACACACATATGTAACACTTCTATAACACAAACATGCAGCTTTCCGTACCATACATCATAAATTAATACATAATAGTCACACAAACACAATCAAACTATAATTACGACATTGCGACGACATCCAGCACCCCATAACTGACTCACATACATAACAAATCAAGCATCCGTTACAACACATACACTTCAACATAGTAACCACACTTTTAAAAGTTACAAATTTGGCCCCAAGAAGAATTAATAGGAGACTGTTACTAATTATTATTCTTCTACAATTTCTTTAATACATCTTTAATATATCTGTGAAATTCCGATATGAATAATATTCACGTTTTTTATATTGTTATCGTTCTTTAGCGATTTAAATAATATTCAAGTTATCATTTATATTCTGTTTTCCTTCATTAGCATTATAAAATAATATTCAAGTTATTTATATTGTTATTGTTCTTTGCAATATAAATAATCTGTTTTTATGTAAGTAATTATTATAACAACAAATAACCACCTTTCTTTGTAAAACAGGTTATTTTACTTAGATAATTAAATACGTATTATATAATATCTTATATTAATTAAACAAACCTATATGTATCACTTATATTCTGTTATCGTTCTTTAGTGATACTGTATAAATAATATTCAAGTTTTTTATATTGTAATCGTTCTTTAGCGATATAAATAACATAAATTTAATATTAGGTTCGGAAAAATCCAGTTGCATAATACTGCTATTAGTTTTTCTTTTTGTATTATTACATTATACTGTCTTGAACCACAATAAAATGAAAAGGAGTAACGAGGAATTGAACCTGAGACGTTGACATCCAAATTCCGACGTTCGAACGCTGAGCTACGAGGGAAAAAGTGTGGAAACATTTTCGGAAAAATTGGCCCAATCACACTCTAAGATTTTCTGATGTTTCTTAGAAGCTAATCCAGGATGCGGGTGGAAAAGGCTAATTGAGATTTCCGCTTCCCTCATCGGGTCAAACATCCTGATAGAACTAATATTTAACCCTTGCCGTGACTTTCGGTGAAATCCGGAGGGCCCAATTAGTCAAATCCACTCTCCTCATCTCCACGCTAGGGACCCCTGAAATTTAATAAGATGCGAAAGATATAGTGGTGTGCGGAAAGTAACGGGATGTTACCGCATTTAGGCGTATCCTTCCCAAGAAAAACTGCAAGCATGAACAAAGGAAGCTTTTAATAGAAGAAGAAGGATCTTCTGCGGACCTGTGGAAAAAGAACTAAGGAAGAGAGTAGTGAAGCGTTTTGTGTGGAGTGTGGCATTGTATGGGGAAGGAACATGGGCATTACGACGAAATGAAGAGAAACGAATTGAAGCATTTGAAATGTGGATGTGGAGAAGAACGGTGCGTGTGAAGTGGACAGACAGAATAAGAAATAAAATCGTTTTTGAAAAAGTGAGTGAAGAAAGAATGATGCTGAAACTGATTAGGAAGATAAAAAGGAATTGGTTGGATCTCTCGTTGAAAAGAATAATAGACGACATTAGGATATGTGGATCATATGCGGAGACTAAGAGGAAGGCAGAAAATAGGAAAGATTGGAGATTGCTGGGTTTGCAATGAAAGACCTTCCCATGGACAGAACACTTATGGATGTATGTTCAGAATGCCTGGAATACCGTGTCTAAGAACAGTCGCTATTTGCAAAGATTAGTCGATTCCATGCCCACTCGACTGCAAGATGATCGAGATAAGAGGAAGATAGACTAAATATTGAATTGTGGCTTTTTGTTTTGTTTTTTGAACGCTTAATTGTTTGAATGTTTTAAGGCCGACGCCAGTAAACTTGTTTTGTTTATGCCACGAAAGATATTTTTATTGAGAATAAAATCTTTTTTGTTTCCATTTGCAGCCACAATATCATAATGATAAAGTCATGGCATAATAAATTAATTAACCTGACGTTAATTACTAAAATAATCGTAAAAGAGAAAGGAGCCATTTTTAGTTTGTCTCTCTCAAAAACAGAACAAAAAAGAACACAAAAAGCACGAGATTGTAGTCGAACGCAGGACCTCACGAATAAGAGGCCTGAATGCTACCATTACGCTATCGAATCACAGAGAGAATACTTCAATTATAACTGTAGATATCAGGCAACGTGGTCCAACAACATGTAACATCGCCTGTCTCCGAATTGTAGCGAAGATACCCGAAGGGAACTTTGTTTCAGGAGAGCGGCCACTTTTTCTTTTGATAACTGTACAGTAGAAGAGGGAACACCTCTCCTGTAATCTTATCATGTGTCGTGGATATACCACCAATGGGTATGAAGGAAAAAAAATGGTTTTAGTCTGAGATGAAATTCCATGTCGGTAGATTCGTATAAAGGTGCGTACACACTTAGCGAACGAACAACGAACGAATGATGAAGCAAAACTTCGTTGTTCGTTCGCTGTTTGAAGCGACGTACAAATCATCAGCAAATTGTCAGAAAACATTCACATTCGCTGATTATCCGCTATAAAGGCAGACGAAAATATAATTATAGCAAGTGCAGGCCTGTTTCATAAACACAGTAATAATATTAAGTAATAGTATTGCAGTCATGAAAACAATTTTATTAACCGACTAAATTCTGTTTCATAAACGTTTTGCACGAGTCATAAAATACGTACAGTAGCCAGATGATTTGAGGTTAAGGCTGACAAACATAACCAAGTTGGTCTGCACTCTACAGCTATTTATATTATTCTCTCTGTTAACAGTTGTTGAATGAAATAAGTTTTGAAGTACTATCTTTAATAGCAACAACAGAGTAAATCGTAATATGTGTGAAGGTTTGGGAGACAATTTATTTCAGATAAGATTGTAAATCACTGCAACTCGAAGTTATTGTTTCTGTTATTTGATTCAGTTGATTTACGAGTAAAAGAAACAATATGATAAATCTAAAATATTGTGAACAGATATTTATCATTCCTAATTGTTCACGTCTCTGCTGTTGTAAAGTTTGCAATTCCAAAAACAGTGTATCAGTGACAGAAGCGTGTGTGTGCGCACGCGTGTGTAAAACTTGGACCTCGTTATCTAAAGAAGTACCATATGAAAATGTTAAGCAGTGAAAACTTTCGATGACAATATTGTACCAGCCTTAAGGACAGTGTTAACGACAGGGTTGGTGGACCCTGCAAAGCGTCTTATGTAAGATATTTCAAGTTCCGTTATAATTCGGAATACTGCGCAAGTACTTATATAAAAAGACTTAAAAATTATTGGTGCAAGCGTAAATAAATACACATAAAAATTACTCTTTTACCAAAAATAAATAAGTAATGCAATAACGACATAAGTACTTACGCGGTGAAGTCGGTCCTAGAAAATATAGTGTTTGAGTTTGAAGGTGTGGATGTTGTAAAAGATTAATGTTATGACGAAATTAATAAAAATACTGAAATTGTCTTAATGGGTTTTTATTGCTGATTATGTTGTAAGTAGTATTTTCAAGAAGTTACCTGACTATGCAAAATGCAAATACATATGTTCTAATTAGAGATTGTGATGTGGAATTGTGGATACGGTACCTATAAATCTCGTAAGTTAATTTTAGTTTATGCCCTCAATAGGGATGGTTTAAAGTAGTCCACATATTTTGTAATAGATCTACTTGTTGATATATGTATGCAAAAGATTTTGGCTCACCAAGATCTTCACAATGTTAATTAGTGAAGAGTATATAGATTCAGGTTGTCACAAGTATACATTGAAAAAACATTTCAATAGGTACAGAAAATATTAATATTACTGTATTTTGTGATGTAGATGTCCCATAGGCATATATTTCTGAACAATTATTATAATTTAAAAAATGACGAGAAAGGAGGGAAAAACGTTAAGTTTAATCATTCAAATAACATAAAATAATGTAAAATATACAGTAATTACTTTCTAACAGTTCTATACTGTAATTGAATTTAATTTAGGTTTCATCCTTTCCAATTGTTCCTCTTTTACAATTAGATAAGATAGTTTTCAATTTCAGCCTGGTCCACCTACATTGGCGCCTATGACAGTTTGTAAGTATTTGTAAGTATGGAGAGGGACTTTGTTAGTCATTCATTTTGTCTCTTATGCTTTTTAAAATGGGGAAAAGACGTGAAAATAACTTGAAGGAACAGAGTTTTTTGCGAAAAGTTCTCGAATTGAAAGGTCAACTATTTCATTATATTCGTAACTTTCTTGCATATGGTTGTAGGATATTCGTTGTCTAAAATTTCTTGGACGTCGGACAAACACTCCCTCTTCGTCACTATTTGAGTCAGAATTATCCATTCCAAATGGTTTCATGGTTTTATCTTCAAAATCTAACCCTACATTGGCATTTACTTTTTACAAATTATTAAACTATTACTTAAAATACAGTCATGGAACTAACGTTAATATTATTAATAAATTGAATTATCTTTGCTGCTTTATGAAACACTTTAGTAATATTATTATTTATTTTAGTAATAATATGAGCGTTTACAGTAATAAATAATATTATTAAATATTACTTTTATGAAACAGAACAGTAATAATATTACTTAATGTTATTACCTTTTTAGTAATGGTATTAAATTATTACTTTTGTGAAATAAGCCCCAGGGGAAAGTTTCAGTACACGGATACCTCACTGACAATAATTATCTTAAAATATTAAAAAGAGAGATTTGTCTGTGTTTGTCGTATGCGCATCATGCTTACGAAAATACACTTTTCAATGCCAATAATTTATTTTGTGTGCACAAGGTTGGAACTTTGTTTTTCCTGGGCGTGAATTTGTCCAAAAGGAACGACATATGTTTATACGCGAACCAAGTTGACTCGTACACTTCATCACTCCCCATTCCAGAACTTTTTATGGAATTCTGTCTTTCACTCCAGAATGATGTCAGTAGGGATTCAATTTTCAATTTTCTTTTTGACTTCTGCTCCCTACAATAAACAAAAAACATATCCACTGAAAATAAATAAACAAAAATAATTTTCAAATTTTGCACGTGTTTGACTCGCCTATCTTGCAGCTAAACATCTTTCCAATAGGTTCCCAAACATCATGTTTTCTTATTTTATTGTGGTAAGTAGGATACTTGGGATTCCATGAAGTTTCCTGCTCCCTATATGCATTAATAAGATTTATAACAGCGTCTTCCGTCCACTCCAGTTTCGACATCCTGTTAGTGAAATTGAACTAAGCGCTGCGTTCTGCTACGAACTACAAGCTAGTGGCAAATCCCGTCCACAACGAATACCAACTTCCTTTGATGTACCGACAAGCGACGGATCACTTCCGAAGGCAAACCAAACGATCGGTTTGCCTTTGCTGCGACGTACACACGAACCGATTTCAATCAACGAATGCAATCGTTTGTCGTTCGTTCGTTGTTCGTTCGCTAAGTGTGTACGCACCTTAATATTAACCAGCAAAATTCAACCCCAACTTTATGATAGCTTATTCTTTCCCTTCTCTCACAACTCAGATTTCAAGTCTAGCCCCCTCATCTATACATATTTCTTATTACTTACACAATAATTTTTATTTTATAAATTCGAAATTCATTAAATTAACAACAATTTCATGCACGCTTATTTTTAAATGATAAAAAGTAACGTTCCTATTTCGGATCTAGGCTAACATTCTTCGTTACTGATATCCATAACATCACTTCCTTCGATTATAAACTCTACAATCTTTAAACATTGTTAGGCTATTTATATAGGAATCATTCAAAATAGACAGAATTCACCTCAATAATGTTATTGTATACAGTTAGGGTGTTAGGGTGCATTGTAATTCTTGCCTTATGCTAGAGAAGTGATTAAATTTTATATATGAATACTTCTGATCGAGGTTCAATGAGATTAATAGGAAAAAATTCGACATTTAAATAATATGAACTTAGATTGAGATAACATGAATATAATTAGCATTTTTACAACAGAAAACTGGACTAAACATGAGTGGCGGCCATTTTTAACCATTAATTCCGAGATTTAAAAGAGTTATACAACCTGTCCAGTCGGCATCGTCGGCATCTATGCTCGAGGTTGCGGGTGCGACCCCGGCCCAGACCGATAGCATTTAAGTGTGTTTAAATGCGAAAGGCTCATGTCAGTAGATTTACTGGTATGTAAAAAAACTCCTGCGAGACAAAATCCAGGCACACCGGCGAAGCTGATATAACCTTTGCAGTTGCGAGCGTCGTTAAATGAACCATAATTTAACACCTGTCCTAAGAATGTCAGAAAGTATTCATCGTGTAAATTGGGCGGTGGGTCTATATTACTGTACACTCTTAATGAATTATGATGACGATGACGATGGAGAGCATGAACCTTTGCAGTTGGATAGCAATAATAGTACTATCAGAAAGAGCAGTAGCATTAGCAGCAGCGATAGTGCTGGTGGTGATGGTGGTGGTGGTGGTGGTGGTGCCAGATTTCAAAGAATAGGAAGGTCTGTCCCGTCTCTCATCGTTTCTTTTAAGTATAGTTAGGTCCTGGTGTCAATTGTCCTTATCTAGGTAATCATTAGAGCTGTTTGAAAATTTAATGTACCAAATCTGTTGAATCATTCTTTTTTTTTTCGAATTGATTAGATGAGGAGTGATATGTTTCCCAAAAAGCTCTGTCCACTAATGGAACATTTGTTTCAAATGGCTTTTCCGCAGTATATTTCAGTTAACCTTTCTATGTAAAAATGTTATGCATTATTAGGTTATAACTGATAATTACTATTTCTGATGGCCCCATATTTCAACGTTTATAAGGAAGGTAATAGTAACAGATAATTAAGTGGAATAGTGCCTGGACTAAGAAGATTGCCATTCGCAAATCTTGCCTCAGTCAATGTTCTCATCCACAATATACTGTACTGGTATTAAGATGTCTGCAGATTGAAATTTAACCAAATTAGGCTAAATTTTATTCAGCACATACATTATATCTTCCAGATATTTAATTTTGTATATCTCATATATTAATCACATTATTTCCTAAAAACAATTAGAAATTTCCTTAATCATATTCGAAAAGGAATGTTGCGAACCTACTTATTTTCGTGCCTAAGGGGTTCTAAAAGTTGAATCAACTCTAGAGTGAAAAATTGAGTTTGTGAGCCGTATATCTCTCACATGAGCACACAATAAGTAATATAATAACCATAATTTCTTAAAGTTTACTTGAAATTAGAGAAGGAACACAATTTTCTACTCCCCATTGAATTCCTGGTAAATTGATACACTGTAACATTTGCATATTTATGTATAAGAAATGAAAATTAAGTAATCAAAAACAGTTCACTTTTTATTTATGTGGAATATTTTCACTCTTGTACAAAAATATTTGTGCAGAATATGTACAAACATAAATGAAATATCTTCAAAATAAAACAAATTATAAAACATATAATCAGTTATACCCTATATAACAATGTGTTGTAAGCATATTCTTAATATGCTTTCATTTTTACAGAGAAGTACTTTATTTACAGGATGCGTTTATGATTATATATTGTCATTCTCATATTGCAAGATGATTCAACAGCATTGAAATTGATTTTGATGTTTATAAAAATCAATGTACAAGTTTTCTTGTGAATTAGGATGCCTGGAAAATATGCGTGTTATTCTGTTACAGACTTAATGGTGACTGCCAAAATCAAATCCTCCATGGCCGCCAAATCCATGTCCCCCCAGACCACCACCGAGACCTCCGTCATGTCCCTTGATGAACACTGGTACCTTCTTCTCTACAACCACTGGTACCTTCACGGGGTAAGGGTGGGGTACAGGGACCTTCACTGGGTACGGTTTGGGTACGTGGACAGGGTGGGGTACAGGAACAGGGATTTTGACTGGAACTTTAACGGGGTAGGGGACTGTCTTTTCTACAGGGTAAGGTACATTCTTCTCCACATACACGGGGTAGGGCTTAGGTACAGGTACTGGATATGGTTTGTCAACGTGAACTGGAACAGGGACCTTTACAGGGACAGGAACTTTCTTCTCAACATGGACAGGATAAGGATGAGGGACAGTCACTTTAACTTCTTTGGTGACGGTGATGGACTTCACATGAGCCTCACCGCCTCCAATACCACTGCTGCCGAAAGAGTGACATCCTCCAAGACCACTGTCGCTGAAAGAGTGACCTCCTCCAAGGCCACTGCCTCCGAAAGAGTGACCTCCACTGAGGCCACTGCCGCCGAAAGAATGACCTCCTCCAAGACCACTGCTGCCGAAATAGTGACCTCCTCCTAGAGAGATATCTCCACCATGACCTCCAAGGGATAGTCCGCCTCCGTGACCTCCTAAGGACAAACCACCTTCGTGACCACCTGACAGTCCAACTCCGTGACCTCCAAATGACAGACTTCCTCCATGTCCGAAGTCTCCTCCCCCATAACCTAGGTCATGGAGTCCTCTCTTGTCTGTCTTTTTGTCCTTCTTCTGGTCTTCAGCCAGAACTAAGGACGCTGTGGCCAAAAGTATGGTGCAAATCTGTAGAGACATATTTACGAAGATATATTAAAATATGAGTACATAGGTATTTGTTATATAACATAACACCTATTGAGAAATTAACATGATTTCATATAAAATTAATGTTCCCAGAATAATTAAGCTGTTTTTATTTCATTGTAAATGTTCCCTTCCTGAATCTGTAAATTAAAATATAATATTTTTACTTACGAGAAGCTTCATGGCGCCGTGTGTACTAGTGGTTGAGGCACAGAGATGCTTCTGTCTGCTAGGATGCAGTAAGCGGTTTATATACTGCTATCTCCTCTCTTCCGTCTAGCATTCCTGTGCTTTCTAGTCTTGGTAAACATAATCATCTCTGGAGCAGAACACATCACATTGAAATCGTAGAGTTTACGTATCTGGATAACAGGTAGAAGCAGATACCTTTTCTTTCTTCTGTAGTGGTTTAACAATTAGGCTATGGGAGGGTGGACTGCAGTGACGTATCTTCCTAAACGATGTTGTCCTCGATGTTTAGTCTCTAGTGGCTACCATGTAACCCGTTGGTTCGCGCGTTTATACACTACCGAATTGGATAGATTTTTAAGGGCAATAAAATTATCGTTAATGTGACTTTATCAGAGACCAAAGTTCCTTCTGGTTGATACGCGGAACGTTAAACAAGTTTGTCTCTGATACAGGACTGCCGTCAAAACTCGTAATTTCTTAGCCACTTTGAATTTCGACGCTGAATTAGCTTACAGTAATGTACTTAATTAATTAAGCACTTGTGCTATGAAGTATACCATAAACCTGTAATTATTAGTAGAAGTTATTCACTTATTCCCAAAACCATCTTTATATAATTATCTACAAGAATGGAGAAATTCGGCATTTAGCTTTCGTGTTATTTTGTATTATTTTTAGTATTTAATTTAGATCCAATTTTTATTTTGTAATTTAATTAATATGTTTTATATTTCATTATAACGCCGGGGACAATACAACATGTAATTTAGGTATACAAAAAAACATTCCTTAACGGATACTTTGCAGTAGCGGACACCTCTCATAAACTTACAACTTAAGTTATATAGTGATTTACAAATGCTTTTATTGGAATATAAATACTCAGTAGCTAATATTCTCAGTAAGGAAAGGAGACTTCTAAATAAACAGGAAAACAGTTTACATTTTTCTCAGTAGCAGATCTAATCGCACAGTGCTCTTTGTTTTATAATTCCTTACATCTTCTCAATATGCTAACTGCTGTCTTGTTGAAATGTACAGAACTTTTCGATTGGAGAAGATCATGTACGATGATTAGTTCAATTGGTGCTAAGAAGAAAAATCTCAGCATATTTAAATGTAAAAAAGTGTGTTTTCATCCTTTATTCCATAATACTGTACTATTGTGATATGTCACATCTCTTAATTTCACTTAAGAATAACCTTTAAAATGCACAAGCTAATATTACTTAATATTTATCTTTAGAATATTAGGTTATTTTAAAATCGGGAATAACTTTTTGTGCAATGGCAGAGACCTTAAACTGCCGTTATCAGCCCTATCGTTTCAACTCTACGACTGAGATTCATATTACTGTGAATCGTAGACCACTTAGGGCGGTTGTATAAAGAAAGATGACAGGAGATTAATTTAGAACCAAGTTCCGAAAATGAACTGAGAGGACGACTTGGTCGCGTTGTATAACACTGAACTCTCTTTACATTAATCTAGTTCAAATCTGATCTGAGTTCTCAAAAGTGGACGGTGCAACACAGCCAAACCAATCTCGATCGTTTACTCGTTGGATAATACGGAACAATGTGATCCAGTAGCCCGTGACAGTGTAGTGACTGCAAGAGACGAGTAAATTATGAATTGGAATGGAACTAAGAAACAGCGATGTGAAAATTTCTCGCAAAAAGAATAGTGCGAACTGTTGGATATACTTCTCTTTAAAATATATAAACATTACAGAAAAACAAGGTTGATTAATTTACTTTCAAATCTAAAGGAAAGATGTGGAAAGAAATCATAACTGAATTCAATGCTAGGAATATACGAGTAATAAAAATGAAACTTTAATATCCTCCCACACCATACACGGAAAGTCGTCTATTTTCCTTGCATTATTTCATAACCGAATGAATGTGAAGGATGGAATAAATATACAAATATAGACCTACATACGGCAAATATTAAATATTAATTATCCGTAAAGTACAAATTTTTCATTACTTAGGCCTACGCATTTCTTTTTTTTTTTTTTTTTTTCATAAATGCGAAATTCGTTATATAATTAACAATTCCATACATGTCTATTTATGAATAATAAGCAATAATAGACGTTTTTTTGTATAGTTCTCTTAAAATACAAGATACATCCAAATCTAAAAAAAGATATGGAAAGAATTTGTAACTAAATTCGATGGTAGGAATACAGTTTAAACTTTTATTTCCTTCCACATCACACACAGGGAACTGATACCTAATTTTCTTTGTGTTAACTACTTCAAGACCAAATGAAATTGAGAGATGAAATAACTTTACAAATAAACACGCAGCACATATTAGGTACTAATTATTTCGTAATGTACAGTAGGGGAGGCAACACCTCTCCTGTAAACTTATCATGTGTCGTGGCTATATCACCAATGGGTATGAAGGAGAAAAATAGGTTTTAGTCTGAGATCAACTTCCATGTCGGTAGATTCGTATAATATTAACCAGCAAAAATCAAATCCGCCTTTGATAGCTTATTCTTTCCCTCCTCTCACAAGTTACATTTCAAGTCTCATCTCCTCATCTGTAAATGTTTCTTATTACTTACACATTAATTGTTATTTTATAAATTCGAAATGCATTATTTTATTTTTTATTTTATTGGGTTATTTTACGACGCGGTATCAACATCTCACGTTATTTAGCGTCTGAGTGAAATGGTGATAATGCCGCTGAAATGAGTCCAGAATCCAGCACCGAAAATTACCCAGCATTTGCTCGTACTGGGTTGAGGGAAAACCACGAAAAAACCTTCAACCAGGTAACTTTCCCCGACCGGGATTCGAACCAGGGCCACCTGGTTTCGCGGCCAGACACACTGACCGTTACTCCACAGGTGTGTACGAAATTCATTAAATTAACAGCAATTTCAAACATGTTTATTTTTAATGATAAACAATAACGTTTGTATTTGGGATGTAGGCTCACATTCCTCGTTAGTGATATCCATAACCACACTTCTCGAAATCATAAACTCTACAATCTTTAAACATTGTTTTTAAATAGCATTCATTCAAACTGACAGAATTCACCTCAATAATGTCATTGTATACAGATAGGGTGCATTGTAATTCTTGACTTGTGCTTGAGAACTGATTAAATATTAAATGTGAATACTTCTGGACCAGGCTCAATAAGATTAATACTAAAAAAAACAGATTTAAATAATATAGACTTGGATTGAGATAACATGAACGTAGATTAGAGTTTATACAACATAAAACCTGGATTCAACTTGACTGGCGACCGTTTTCAATCATTAATCTCGTGGTTCGAAAGCTTTATATAACCTGTCCAGTCGGCCTCGGTAGCGTAGTTAGTTTAGCGCTGGCATTCTATGCTCGAGGTTGCGAGTTCCATCCCGGCCCAGATCGATGGCATATAATTGTTTTTAAATGCGACAGGCTCATTTCAGTAGAGTTACTGGTATATAAAAGAACTCCTGCGAGAAAAAGAATTCCGACACACCGGTTGATAGAACTTCTGCAGTTGCGAGCGTCGTTAGATAAACCATAATTTAACAACCTGTCCCTGGAAAGACAGACACTATTCAGTGTGCATCACAGGCGCTGGGTCTACATTATTGTACACTCTTAAAGAATCATGATGACGATGACGATGGAAAGCATGAACCTTTGCAGTTGGACGACAATAATAGTACTATCAGAAAGAGCAGTGGTATAAGCAGCAGCGATGGTGGTGCTGGTGATGGTGGTGATTTTGATGGTGGTGTTAGACTTCAAAGATTAGGAAGGTCTGTCCCGTCTCTCATCGTTACGTTTAAATACAGGTGGGTTCTGGTGTCAATTGTCCTTATCCTCGTATTTATTACGGCTGTTTGGGAATTTTACTTACCCAGTCTGTTGAATAATTTTTTATTCGAATAGATTTGTTGAGGAGCGATGTTTCCCAAAACGCTCTGGTCACTGACGGAACATTTCTTACACATGGTTTTTTCCCCAGTATATTTCAGTTAACCATTGTATGTAAAAATATTATGCATTATTACACTATATCCGATAATTGCTATTTCTGATGCCCACATATTTCAACGTTCATCAGAGAAGATAATAGTAACAGAGAATAAAGTGGAATAGTGGCTGATCTAACAAGATTGTCATTCGCAATTCTTGTCTCAGTCAATGTTCTCATCCAAAATATACTGTACTGGCATTAAGATGTGAGCTGATTGATATTTAACCCAAATTAGGCAAAAATTTTATTCACTACATGCATTATATGTGCCGCATATTTAATTTTATATTTTTCATAAATCAATTACATTATTTTCTAGAAAAAATATAGATTTCTTTAATCGTATTTGAAATGGAATGTTCAATCCCAAGGTTTTTTTGTGCATAAAGGGTTCTAGCATTGAATGCACTCTTGAATGCAAAATTGAAATTGTGACCCGTACATTCCTCATACGAGCACACAATAAGTAAAAACCTTAACCATAATTTCTTAAAGTTTAAATTAGAGAAGCGACATAATCTTAATGTCCCCATTGAATTCCTGGTAAAGTGATGCACTGTAAGTTTTGTATATTGATGAATAAGAATAAATCAGAAATTAAATATTCACAAACAGTTCACTTTTTATTTATGTCGAATATTTTCATACATGTATAAAAATATTTGTGTAAAATATGTACAAAACATAATTATTAATATATCTTCAAAATAAAACAGACAACAGAAAATACAATCAATAAAATTATACATAACAGAGTTGTAAGCATATTCTTAATGCTCTTTCATTTTTTACAGACAAGTATTTTCTTTACGGGACGTCTTTATAATGATATATTGTCATTCTCATATTGTAAGATGATTTAACAGCATTGAAATTGATTTTGAACTTCATAAAAATGAATGTACTGGTTTTCTTGTGAATTAGGACGCGTGAAAAGTATGCGTGTTCGGCTATTACAGAATTAATGGTGACCGCCAAAATCAAATTCTCCATGACCGCCAAATCCATGTCCCCCCAGACCTCCACCGAGACCTCCGTCATGTCCCTTGATGAACACTGGTATCTTCTTCTCTACCACCACTGGTACCTTCACGGGGTAAGGGTGGGGTACAGGGACCTTCACTGGGTAGGGCTTGGGTACATGGACAGGGTGGGGTACAGGAACGGGGACCTTGACTGGAACTTTAACGGGGTAGGGGACTGTCTTTTCTACAGGGTAAGGTACCTTCTTCTCCACATACACGGGGTAGGGTTTAGATACAGGGACTGGATATGGTTTCTCAACGTGAACTGGAACAGGTACCTTTACAGGGACAGGAACTTTCTTTTCAACATGGACAGGATAAGGATGAGGGACAGGCACTTTAACTTCTTTGGTGATGGTGATGGCCTTCACATGAGACTCACCGCCTCCAAGACCACTACCGCCGAAAAAGTGATCTCCTCCAAGACCACTACCGCCGAAAGAGTGATCTCCTCCAAGACCACTGCCGCCGAAAGAATGACCTCCTCCAAGACCACTACCGCCGAATGAGTGACCTCCTCCCAGAGAGATACCTCCACCATGGCCTCCAAGTGATACCCCGCCTCCGTGACCTCCTAAGGATAAACCTCCTTCGTGACCACCTGACAGTCCACCTCCGTGACCCCCAAATGACAGACTTCCTCCATGTCCGAAGCCTCCTCCCCCATAACCTAGGTCATGGAGTCCTCTCTTGTCTGTCTTTTTGTCCTTCTTCTGGTCTTCAGCCAGAACTAAGGACGCTGTAGCCAAAAGTATAGTGCAAATCTGTAGAGACATATTTACGAAGATATATTAGAATATGAGTACCGGTACATAGGATTTTTGTTATATGATCTAACATCTATTGAAAAATGAACATGATTTGGTGTAAAAAGTAATGTTGTCAGAATAGAGTTCTTGATCTTGGTACTCGAATGTTCAAATAAAATAAATAAATAAATAAATAAATAAATAAAATAAAAATATTAATATATAGTGACCAGACAGTACCGAAAGAAACTGTGAGCATTTTAAAATTAATTTACCACATTTTTATTTGTCTTTATATGTTGTGACTTTTTTTGTAACTTGAATTTCGCAAAAATGTATTGTATAAGCTGTTTTTATTTCATTGTAAATGTTCCTCTCCTGAATCTGTAAATTAATAGTACATTGTGCAACGAGCCTGTAATGATAGTAATTAAGACGCGAGTATGTTTGTTTATGAAAAGAGCGCAAGCGAGTTTCATAATTTTCTGTACGAGCGTCTTAATTACTATTATAGGCAAGTTACATACGACATTTTATGCACGACCATATTTCTAACTTGAAATTATTCAGAAGTATTCATTTTATTCGTACCTGACCCAAGAGCGGAAGAGACCTTGTGCATAACTCTTAAATTGTGAGATGTGCTCAGACGCGAAAGTATTGATTTTTTCCGAGGAACAATAATGGCATTGACCTTGATATAACCTAGAGAATAACATGAACTTATTTTGATATAACCTGAAAATTGATTTAGAATTGAAAAACGAGATGACAAATTGAATTTATTTGAATATTATTTACAATTAACGCTAATTATTATAGTAATAGAACATAACCTTCTGCGACAATATTGGATTTCCAGCCTCCGTGACGTTTCCCTCGTTCTCTTTCGATTGTATATCCGAGAATAATCGAAAACCTGAACTTTAATTAATAGGTGTACTTTAATGACATGCATTAAAGGACTGCTACTAGGTGTATAATTACTACATTTCAGCATGGTCGAGAATAAAATATATTTTTACTTACGAGAAGCTGCATGGCGCCGTGTGTACTAGTGGATGAGGCACAGAGATGCTTCTGTCTGCTTTGATGCAGTAAGCGGTTTATATACTGCTATCTCCTCTCTTCCGTCTAGCATTCCTGTGCTTTCTAGTCTTGGTAAACATAATCTTCTCTGGAGCAGAACATATCGCATTGAAATCGTAGAATTGACGTATCCAGATAAACTGATTGAAGCAGATACCTTTCCTTTCTTCTGTAGTGCTTTAACAATTGAAGCGGTGAGATCAATAACCATTGAAGTCGATTTACACAATTATCGAGAAAAAATGATAATAATAATAATAATAATAATAATAATAATAATAATAAACTATTTTTGTATTTTTTACCTATTTATTATTTTCTGCATATATTTTTTGTTGTTGTTTTCGAGATCAAGACAAAGTAGTATAGCAACTGTTAAAGTCGTAACACTTGTGGAATTATGCAAAATGTAATTTCAAATTTGAAAAAAAAAAAATGAATGGACAAAAATGAACTTGATTGGTTATAGACCTTACCTCATCAATTTGGCTATGGGAGGGGGGACTGCAGTGACTTGTCTGCGTAAACGCTGTTGTCCTCGATGTTTAGTCTCTAGTGTAGGGCTGGTCACATTACGTGATTCTGAGAAATGAGCGCTGTGTGCTTTAAAGAGCAGGTCTTGCGAGTGCTCTGACGTATGCATACTGTACGTCATTTAGTGTCGGTGCAGTGGTGATTCTGCAGTATGATGGCGAACTTTGAAGACGGAGCTTCCGCTCATTCAATAACCGTCCCGCTATTCCCAATGCTTTTAATGTATCATGGGAAGAGGAGTTCTTTTTGGTAGAGAACAGTGGATTAGCAAAGTATTTAATTTGGCATAAAACACTCCAACTAATTAAGAAGTTCAATATCCAACGACATTATTCTTTATAACATGCTACTGGATATGACAAATATGTTGGTAATGAACGCCATAGATTAATACAACTTAAAGATAATGTTTCTCAGGTACATTATATTAGAGTATCTATTTGATATTTACATTGCATTATAAGTTATTATACATTTAGTAATATATAATTTTAAATTACACAAGTATTATGATATATCATAGTATAGTATATTACAGTTCATGATATATAATATGTCATATGATATATCATAGTATAGTATATTACAGTTCATGATAATCATATGTCATATTATATATCATGAACTGTAATATACTATACTGTGATATATCATAATGTTTGTATAATTTAAAATTATATATTACTAAATGTACTGCAATAACTTATAATGCAATATAAATATCGAATAGATACTCTAATACAGTGATGTCAACGAGAGCTCAACGTGCTCATAGCCCGTATGCGCTGATCAGAGCCCGTAAGGAACGCAGGTACAAGTCACTGGTGAACACAAGGCTTGTACATTACACATTGACGAAGAAGTCGTTCAGTAAGTTTCTGGCTGACTAGACTCTTAGGGTGCTATTCATAGACATTTTGCAGCACGCGCTACGAGCTACGCTAGCTCCGGCTATCCACTGGTTACTAGTACACAATTCAAATCATATCCTATCGCTAACACTGGTTTATGAATACGAAAAACGCTGATAATCCACCGAAAGCCCGCGCTAAAAATGTCTATGAATACGGCCCTTAACTTCTTATATAAGTTAAAGATGAGATTGGTTTGTGGAAATTATTTAGTTATAAAGACAAGCAGTGTCGAACGCCTGAAATTATTAGTTCATCTAGGCTATAGAATGATATATGCCTAATATTCAAATTAGTTTGGTTTTTAGTGACATTAAATAGTAATAAATGTATGTAAAGATGTATTGTAGAACTTTTTCCTCGCAGCATTGTATTTATGTTTACAGAATAAAGTACAGATAAAAGTGTGTGTTGCTAATGGCGTAAATTCGTTAAATGTCAGTTAAGAGTTGTGTCTATAAATTGACCAGATTTTCGTACATAAATTCTCAGTTTAACGATGTTTCTTACTATTACGATATTGTTCTGTCCAGATATTTTGAATTACGTGAATATTTATCAGAATTCATAATAGAAAAACAGAGACAGTCCAGAATTAGATGACTCTACATGGACCGAGGAACGTGACTTTCTCAAGGATGTATTAGAGTATCTGAACGTTTTGAATTTGAGATCGCAAGGAAAGAATAAATTAATCTGTGTCAACAGATATTGTTAAAAGCTTTCAGATGAAGATTTCATTGTGGATGTCACAGATCTCACAGCACAATTTTTATAATTTTAACGCCTTCAGTCATTGACCTCCTGTTCAACAGTGTAAAATACTGTAATGTTTTAAAAAATCTATGGGAAGAGTTCCATTGACGATTTAAAGATATTGACCTACTCCAGCCCAAGCTGGATTTGTGTCGGCAAAAATCAGGAAAAAAAAAAAAACACTTCTGAATTATGCAAGAAGTCAGGAATATAAATTTCCTTCTAGAAGTGTGATGATGCTCATATAAGTAGTACAAGATTATGTAACAGTTAAAAACAGTAATTAGGCCTAGGCTAATTATATGCCTCATTATGTAAAACTGCTTAAGTTAAAGAGAAGCTATGTTTATTATTTGTTATATCCTACTATTTTATAATTAATTGCATTAATTAGAGGGCTACATGTTGCAAAATGTGCTTTTATTTCTTGTTTTCTTGTATGAGCGTAACACATTATCTATTAATTAAGAGCAGTTTAATTCATCTTGCAGTGATAGGCCAATAGAGTTCATTCTGCTCACCCCTTCTTGTTCACCGCTACTGCTTACAGAATAGATTCATTAGAACCCGTGCGCGCTTTGGAGCACGTAGTGTCTTTCACGTGCTGTGACCTTGACATCACTGCTCTAATATAATGTACCTGAGAAACATTTTTTTTAAGTTGTATTAATTTGTGGACATATGATGTGATATGATATAATGATATGATATGATATGATATGATATGATATGATATGATATGATATGATATGATATGATATGATATGATATGATATGATATTATATTATATTATATTATATTATATTATATTATATTATATTATATTATATTATATTATATTATATTATATTATATTATATTATATATTAACAGGATGACAATAATGCACTTAGTGAATCGGCTATGAGAATTAGCTACAAAATTTGCCACGAAATTGCAAAGGAATTGAAAACATTCAACGAAGGTAACTTCGTCTAGCGATGTTTAATTATATTGGTAGATGAACTCTGTCCACAGCAAGTAGAGGAAGTGGAAGCCATACGCCTGTCTTGTAGAACCGTGGTGAGAAGATTGCATTATGTGCATATGGGTTATGTAAATAAGCCTAATGATTTGTATATGTGTATGGAGCGAAGTTTATTTTATTAAATTAATAAGAGTGTTATAAATTCTGTAATGTACAATAGATTGATGTAATATCCTTATAAACTATTATATAGTGACACACTGAATGACTAGAACAACTGTGGCTCTAGTTATATTAATGCAGGGAAGGTAGCTGTAATGTGAGTCCGCCACTGAGTGAGCGTTCTGCTCTGGCTTGGAATTGAAGTGCTTGCGGAGCGAGAGCAGCTCTGGCAGACTGAATGGAGTCGCTCTCATGCCCGGCCCTGCTCTAGTGGTAACCATGTAAGCCCTTGGTTCGCGAGTTTAGACCCGACCGAAGGCGATGACTTTTTAAGAACAATAAAATTATCGTTAGTTATCAGGGAAGAAAGTCTCGTGTGGTGATATGCAAAATATTAAAGAAGTATGACTCTGATAGAGGACTGCCGTCAAAATTATTAATTTCTTAGTCACGTTGAATTTCAGCGCTGAATAATCTTACAGTAATATACTTAATTAATAAAGCACTTGTACTTAGAAGTACACCATAAGCCTGCAATTATTACTAGAAATTATTCATTTATTCCAAAAATCATCTTTATATATCTACCAGTAATTGCAACGCCGACGAGAGTACTAACGAAAATTAGATATACAGCGAAAAAATTCTTATCGGATACTTTGCAATAGCGGACACCAATTACAAACGGACAACTTAAATTATATTGTGATTTACACATGCTTTTATTGGAATATAAATACTCAGTAGCTAATATTCTCAGTAACGAAAGTAGACTTCTAAATAAACAGAAACACAGTTTAAACTTTTCTCAGTAGCAGATCTAATCCCACAGTGCTCTTTGTTTTATAATTCCTTACATCTTCTCGACATACTATCTGCTGTCTTGTAGAAATGTACAGAAGTTTTTCATTGGAGCAGATCATATACGATGATTAGTTGAATTAGTTTGGTGCTAAGAAGACAAAATCAAGCATATTTAAGTATAAAAAAGTGTTTTCTTCCATTCTTTAATAATATTGTATTACTGTGACATGTCACATCACTTAATTTCAATGAAGAATAATAATTAATATGCACAACTTCTGTATTACTTAATATTTATTTTTAAAATATTACATTATTTTAAATTGTGGAATAATTTTTTGTGCAATGGCAGAGCCCTTAACTTGCCGCTATCTGTCCGACCGTGCCAGCTCTACGAGAGTGATTCATAGATGTTGCTAGTGCTGGGAAGCGTAAGCCACTTAGTGCCGGTTGTATAAAGAAATATGGCTGAAGATTAATTTAGAATTAAGTTCAGAAAATGAACTGAGGGTACTACTTGATCACGTTGTACAACACTGAACTCTGTTTAAATTAATCTAGATCAAATGTGATGTGAGGTCTGAAAATTGGAAGTTGCAACACAGCCAAGCAAATGAATTACGAAAATAGTTTGCCCGTTGGATAATACGGAACAATATAATTCAACAGACCTTGATAGTGTAGTGGCTGCTAGAGACGAGTAAATTATGGATGGGAATGTAACTAGAAACATCTATGCGAAAATTTCTCGTAAAAAGAAAAGGGCGAAATGTAAGATATACTTGTCCTTAAAATGTACATATAAACATTACAGAAAAACAAGACCGATTCAGTAACTTTCAAATCTAAAGAAAAGACGTAGAAATAAATTGTAACTGAAATAAATGCTAGAAATATACGAGTAATAAAAATGGAACTTTAATATCCTCCTACACCACACGCGGGAATGACGTCTAGTTTACTTGTATTTTCTCATAACCGAATGAAAGTAAGAGATGGAATAACATTACAAATATAGAACTACACGCGGCACATATTAAATCTTAATTATTCCGTAAGCTACACATTTTTTATTACTTACGCATTTATTTTTGTTTTTTTTTCATCAATGCGAAATTCGTTATATTATTAACAATTTCATATATATTTATTTACAAGTGATAAACTATAATAGATGTTTATATATACTTACTTACAAATGGCTTTTAAAGAACCCGGAGGTTCATTGCCGCCCTCACATAAGCCCGCCATCGGTCCCTATCCTGTGCAAGATTAATCCAGCCTCTGCCATATTCCACCTCCCTCAAATCCATTTTGTTTATTATCCTCCCATCTACGTCTCGGCCTCACCAAAGTTCTTTTTCCCTCCGGCCTCCCAGCTAACACTCTAGATGCATTTCTGATTCGCCCATACGTACTACATACCCTGCCCATCTCAAACACCTGGATTTAATGTTTCTAATAATATCAAGTGAAGAGTACAATGCATGCAGTTCTACGTTGTATAACTTTCCAAATATTTTCCTATGAACCTTATTCTCAAACAACCTTAATCTCTGTTCATCTCTCAATGCGAGAGTCCAAGTTTCACAACCGTACAGAACAACCGGTAATATAATTGTTTTATAAATTCTAACTTTCAGATTTTTTGACAGCAGGTTAGGTGACAAAAGCTTCTCAACCGAATAATAATACGCATTTCCTATATTAATTCTGCGTTTAATTTCCTCCCGAGTGTCATCTATATTTGTTACTGTTTCAAGAAATTTGAATTTTTCCACCTCTTCGAAGGATAAATCTCCAGTTTTTGTATTTCCATTTCGTACAATATTCTGGTCACGATACATAATCATATACTTGGTCTTTTCGGGGTTTACTTCCAAGCCTATCGCTTTATTTGCTTCAAGTAAAATTTACATGTTTTCCCTAAACGTTTGTGAATTTTCTCGTAACATATTCACGTCATCCGCATAGACAAGCAGCTGATGTAAACCTTTCAATTCCAAACCCTCTGTGTTATCCTGAACTTCCCTA
This sequence comes from Periplaneta americana, assembly GCF_040183065.1. Classification (NCBI taxonomy): domain Eukaryota; kingdom Metazoa; phylum Arthropoda; class Insecta; order Blattodea; family Blattidae; genus Periplaneta; species Periplaneta americana. The sequence goes on along the minus strand of NC_091120.1, from coordinate 70,020,313 downwards.
ATGGCATATTCTAAAGCGAAGATAAAATGTAAAGGTATATATTTTTGTTAAAATGCAGGTACATCCAAATCTAAAAAAAGACGAGGAAAGAAATTGTAACTGAATTCGATGATAGGAATATAATTTAAACATTTATTTCCTTCCACACCACACACAGGGTACTGATACCTGACTTTCTTTGCGTTAGATACTTCATGACCAAATGAAAGTGAGAGACTAATAAATTTTATAAATATACACGCAGCACATATTACGTATTAATTATTCCGTAATGTACAGTATAGGAGGCAACACCTCTCCTGTAAACTTATCATGTATCATGGCTATATCATCAATGGTTATGAAGAAGGAAAATAGGTTTTTAGTCAGAGATGAACTTCCATGTCGGTAGATTCGTATAATATTAACCAGCAAAAATCAAACCCTCTTTTTTATAGCTTATTCTTTCCCTTCTCGCACAACTCACATTTCAAGTCTCGCCTGCTCATCTATACACATTTCTTATTATTTACACATTAATTTTTATTTTATAAATTCGAAATACATCAAAGTAACAGCAATTTCATGCATGTTTATTTTTAAATCACAAACAATAGCGTTTGTTTTTGGGATGTAGGCTGACATTTCTCGTTACTGATATCCATAACCTCACTTCTCTAAATTATCAACTCTACAATGTTTAAACATTATTATTTAAATATGAATCATTCAAAATAGACAGAAGTCACCGCAGTAATATAATTGTATACAGTTAGGGTGCATTGAAATTCTTGCCTTATGCTTGAGAACTGATTAAATATCAAATATGAATACTTCTGATCCAGGTTCAAGGATATTGAGAGGAACAAATTCCAGATTAAAAATAATATGAACTTAGATAGAGATAACATGAACATATATTAGTCTTTGTACAATAGAAAAGCTGGATTCAACTTGACTGGCGCCCATTTTTAACCATTAATCTCGCGGCTCAAAATCTTTACAAAACCCGTCCAGTCGGCCTCGATAGCGTAGTTGGTATAGCGCTGACATTCTATGCTCGAGGTTGTGCGTTCGATTCCGGGACAAGATCGATGGCATTTAAGTGTGTTTAAATGCGACAGGCTCATGTCAGTAGATTTACTGGTATGCAAAAGAACTCCGCGAGACAAAATCCCGGCTCACCGGCGACGCTGATATAACCTCTGCAGTTGCGAGCGTCGTTAAATAAGCCATAATTTAACAACCTGTCCTAAGAAAGTCAGAAACTATACAGCGTGTAACATAGGTGGTGGGTCTATGTTACTGTACGCTCTTAGTTAAATAGATGACAACGATGATGAAGACAACGATAGAGAATATGGACCTTTGGAGTATGATAACAATAATAGTACTAGTAGAAAGAGCAGTAGCATCAGCAGCAGCGATACTTTTGGTGGTGGTGGTGGTGGTGGTGGTGGTGGTGGCGGCGGCGGCGGCGGCGGCGGCGGCAGCGGCGGCGGCAGCGGCGGTGTTAGACTTCAAAGATTAGGAAGGTTTGTCCCGTCTCTCTTCGTTTCGTTAAAATATAGTTAGGTCCTTGTGTCAATTATCCTTATCTACGTATTTATTAGGGCTGTTTGGAAATGTCGTGTACCCAGTCTGTTGAATCATTTTGTATTCGAATAGAGCTGTTGAGGAGTGATATGTTTCCCAAAACGCTCAGCCCACCAACGGAATATTTGTTTCACATAGATTTTCCAGAGTATATTTCAGTTAACTTTTCTACGTAAACATATTTTTCATTATTAGGCTGTATCTGATAATTAATATTTTTTATATCTCCATATTTCACCGTTTATAAGAGAAGATAATAGTAACAGAGAATAAAGTGGAATAGTGCCTGGACTGAGAAGAGTATCATTCGCTCTTCTTGCCTCAGTCAATGTTCTCATCCACAATATACTGTACTGGTATTAAGATGTGAGCTAATTGATATTTAACCAAAATTAGGCTAAATTTTATTCAGTACATGCACTATATGTACTGGATAATACTAATAATCACAATAATAATAATAGCTATAATATCACTGTTTCATATCATATATAAATTTTTAAGTAATTTTTCTTTTTTTTTATGTCTTGTCTGTGTATTTTATATAATATGTCTAGGCCTATGTTTTTATGTTGTAGATGCATTTTTTTGTCATGTGCCTATTTCATTTAATTTTATGTCATGTACGTCCTTAAAAGTAATACGTATGTTTCTACGAAATGCTTACTTTTTTGTATAACAAGTCTTGTGTGATGTGTCCTGGGAAAATATTTTATGTAATATGTCTGTTGTGTTTCATATATTGTGTATCTATTTCCATGTATTATGCCTATTTTATCTCATATCTACGTATTTGTATATAATATAACTATGATTTTTATATTATGTCATACACATAACATTTAATGTTATATGTATATTGTCCACACCTGTGGAGTAACGGTCAGCGCGTTTGGCTGCTAAACCAGGTGGCCCGGGTTCGAATCCCGGTCGGGGCAAGTTACCTGGTTGAGGATTTTTCCGGGGTTTTCCCCCAACCCAATACGAGCAAATGCTGGGTAACTTTCGGTGCTGGACCCCGGACTCATTTCACCGGCATTATCACCTTCATATCATTCAGACGCTAAATAACCTAGATGTTGATACAGCGTCGTAAAATAACCCAATAAAATAAAAATAAATAAAATATATGTGTATTTTATGTCGTAATTATGATAAATTTCTAAATTATAGACATCAGCTCAAAGAATTTTGAGTGACCACAAGGGTCCTGAATACAATAAACATATACAATAGGTATTTTTACAGAACTATAATTTGTATGATTTAACTATAACCCTAATATACCGTCGGGTAAAATAGAGTTTTATAAATTTGGAAATTCAATAATAAAAATAATTATATGTGCCGGCTATTTAATTTAATATTTCTCTTCAAATAATCACATTATTTTCTAAAAAAAACATGGCTACAGATTTCTTTAATCATATTCGAAATGCAATGTTGCATCCCTACTTTTTTTGTGCATAAAGGGTTCTAACATTGAACGTACTATTGAATGAAAAATTGAAATTGTGACCCGTATATCCCTCATATGAGCACACCATAACTAAAACCATAACTATCATTTCATAAAGTTTACTTTAAATTAGTGAAGAAACATAATTTTAATCTTCCCATTACATTCCTGGTAAATTGAAGCACAGCAAGATTTGTATATTAATATACAAAAAATAAAAAAGAAATTAAATATTCACAAACAATTCACTTTTTATTTATGTAGGATATTTTCATACACGTATAAAAATATTTGTGCAAAACATGTACAAAGCATAATTATAAATATCTTCGAAATAAAACAAATAAAAATACAATCAATTATACATAACGTTAACAGAGTTGTAAGCATATTCTTAATACGCTTCCATTTTTAAACACAAGTACTTTCTTCACACGATGTGTTAATAATGATATATTGTTATTCCCATTTTGTAAGATGATTCAAGAGCTTTGAAATTGATTGTGAACTTTATAAAAATGAATGTACAAGTTTCCTTGTGAATTAGGATGCGTGGAAAATATGAGCGTTAGGCTGTTACAGACTTAATGGTGACCGCCAAAATCAAATCCTCCATGACCGCCAAATCCATGTCCCCCCAGACCACCACCGAGACCTCCGTCATGTCCCTTGATGAACACTGGTACCTTCTTCTCTACCACCACTGGTACCTTCACAGGGTAAGGGTGGGGTACAGGGACCTTCACTGGGTAGGGTTTGGGTACATGGACAGGGTGGGGTACAGGAACGGGGACCTTGACTGGAACTTTAACGGGATATGGGACTGTCTTTTCTACAGGGTAAGGTACTTTCTTCTCCACATACACGGGGTAGGGCTTAGGTATAGGGACTGGATATGGTTTATCAACGTGAACTGGAACAGGTACCTTTACAGGGACAGGAACTTTCTTTTCAACATGGACAGGATAAGGATGAGGGACAGGCACTTTAACTTCCTTGGTGATGGTGATGGCCTTCACATGAGACTCACCGCCTCCAAGACCACTACCGCCGAAAGAGTGACCTCCTCCAAGACCACTGCCTCCGAAAGAGTGACTTCCTCCAAGACCACTGCCGCCGAAAGAGTGACCTCCAAGACCACTGCCGCCGAATAAGTGACCTCCTCCCAGAGAGATACCTCCACCATGACCTCCAAGTGATACTCCGCCTCCGTGACCTCCTAATGACAAACCACCTTCGTGATCACCTGAGAGTCCACCTCCGTGACCTCCAAATGACAGACTTCCTCCATGTCCGAAGTCTCCTCCCCCATAACCTAGGTCATGGAGTCCTCTCTTGTCTGTCTTTTTGTCCTTCTTCTGGTGTTCAGCCAGAACTAAGGATGCTGTAGCCAAAAGTATGGTGCAAATCTGTATAGACAAATTTACAAGTATATATTAAAATATGAGTACATAGGTCTTTGTTATATGATGTAACACCTATTGAGAAATTAACATGATTTGATGTAAAAAGTAATGTTCCCAGAGTATAGATCTTGACCTTGGTACACGCAAGTTCAAATAAAAGAAATAAACATTTAAATTTATAGTTAGGTGACAGTATCAAACGAAAGTAAAAGTTTTTTAAAATTAACTTACCACATTTTTATTTGTCGTTATTTGAAATTACTTTTTTTTTGTAACTTGAATTACCGAAAGTTTATTGTAGGCCTATAAGCTGTTTTTATTTCATTATAAATGTTCCTCTCCTGAATCTGTAAATTAAAATGTAATATTTTTACTTACGAGAAGCTTCATGGCGCCGTGTGTCCTAGTGGGTGAGGCACAGAGATGCTTCTGTCTGCTTTGATGCAGTAAGCGGTTTATATACTGCTGTCTCCTCTCTTCCGTCTAGCATTCCTGTGCTTTCTACTCTTGATAAACATAATCTTCTCTGGAGCAGAACACATCGCATTGAAATCGTAGAATTGATATATCCGGATAAACATATAGAATCAGATACCTTTCCTATTTGCGGTAGTGGTTTCACAATTTGGGTATGGAATTGGGAATTGCAGTGATTTGTCTTCGTAAATGCCTTTGTCCTCGATGTTTAGTCTCTAGTGGTTACCATGTAAGCTCTTGGTTCGTGAGTTTAGAACCTACCGAAGGCGATGAATTTTTAAGGAGAATAGAATTATTATTGTCACGTAGGAAAGTCCCTTGTGATTGATATGCGGCACGTTAAAGAACTTTGTCTCTGACAGAGGATTAACATCAAAACTTGTCATTTTTTAGCCACGTTGAATTTGGACGCTGTATTAGCTTACAGTAATATAATTAATTAGTAAATCACTTGTACTATGAAGTACACCATAAGCCTGCAAATATTAATAGCCTACAAGTTATTCAGTCATTCCCAAAATCATCTTTATATATCTACGAGTCTTTATAACGCCGAGGACAGTACTACATGAAAATTAGACTATAGAACGAAACATAACTTAATGGATACTTTGCAATAGCTGACACCTCTTATAAACGGACAACTTAAATTATGTAATAATAATAATAATAATAATAATAATAATAATAATAATAATATTATTATTATTATTATTATTATTATTAATCTGTGGCACTACAGCCCATGAAGCGCCTAGAGCGACCAGCCGGCTGCTGGCCTCACGCCCACATGCCGAAGTGGAGGTGGACGATCATCCAACCAGAATGGAGGTATCGTGAGGTTAGCACGATGATCCCCCCAGCCGTTATAGCTGGTATTCGCAAACGGATTTCTCTATCTATCGTAACTCCCCAAGTGTATCACGATGCTTGGTGGGCACCGGTCCCATACACTGGCCGAAAGTTCATGAGAAAATTTCTTCCCCTATGAGGACTCGAACCAGCGCGCATTCCGTAACGCGAGTCCTAGGCAGGATGCCTTAGACCCCGACGCCACGGTGCGGAATACTTAAATTATATAGCCATTTACAAATGCTGTTATTGGAATATAAAAATTCTCAGTACCGTAGCTAATATTCTCAGTAACGAAAGCAGACTTATAAATAAACAGGAAACAGTTTACATTTTTCTCATTAGCATATCTAACCTCACAGTGCTTTTTGTTTTATAATTCGTTACATCTTCTCGGCATACTAACTGCTGTCTTGTAGAAATGTACAAAACTTTTCGATTGGAGAAGATCATATACGATGGTGCTAAGAAGACAAAATCTCAGCGTAATCCATTAATTTTATTACACAGGAGATTAACAAAAAATTTTTCTAACTAAAAATACCTCCACATATGCAGAGCACATCACAAATTCCAACCACATCTACAGAGAACTCAAAACAGACATGGAAATACTGCACATCCAACCAAAAAGCCAGAAACTCAACACACCAGAACAATATGAAATATACAGACACACGAAAACACACACCAACGATATTCTCAACACACAACTCAATTTCAAAACACATACACTCTTTGACTCTACACTACGAACGCATCCTCACAGGAAACAATAGGCGCCAAGACCAAAGAAATTTATTAATATAGATTACTAACTTACTACCACAGAAATCAAATAAAACTTAAATCTAATGGACTTGAATATCGTACTCGAAGACAAATGTCTACTTTTCCATTAATTGAGCCTAAATGTCATTACAAGTGCAGGTCTTACATGGTGTAGTTCCGGCCCAAGACTTTATAATAAAAATCAAACCATTTTCCAAATCTGAAATATTTTAGAATTGGAGTTTTTAAAGAATAAAATTTAATAATTATTCATGATTTAAAATATTAAAACATTTGTGTATTTTGTACCTTTTATTTCTGTTGACTATATTCATGTTGTTATTGAATATCACTGTCTTCTGTCTAATTGTCAATTTATATTAAATATATTCTTTTCTCTCTTTTTCTCTTTCCTTTTTTTTTTTGCTCTTGTGTGTTATGTATTGGTTTAAATTAAGTTACTTATTGTATTAGTAAACTGTCCTTGTAAATTTTATGTTATATTATTTACTAAGACCACACAGTATACGAGCCTGGCTCTTACGATAGTGGCTAAAAACATTTTTGGTTTATAATTTTAATTTGTACTTTCTAGCTAGTTAAATAAATTAAATTAAATTAAATTTAAGTGTAAAAAAGTGTGGTTTCTTCTTTCTTCGATAATATTGGATTACTGTGACATTTCACACACCTTAATTTCACTGAACAATAATCCTTAATATGCACAAGCTATGTATTACATATTATTTATCTTCAAAATGTTACGTTATTTTATAAATGTGGAAAAAAAAAAATTGTGCATTGCCAGGGCCCTTAACTTGCCGTTTTCTGCCCGACCGTGCCAACTCTACGAGAGTGATTCATAGATGTCGCTAGTTCTGGGAAGCGTAGACCACATAGGGCCGATTGTATAAAAAAGATCACTGGAGATTAATTGAGAACCAGGTTCCGAAAATGAACTGAGAATATGACTTGATCGCGTTGTATAACACTGAACTCTGTTTACATTAATCCAGTTCAAATCTGATCTGAGTTCTGAAACAGAACCAAACGAATTAATTACGAAAATCGTCTACCCGTTGGATAATACGGAAGAATGCATTCCAGCAGCCTCTGACAATGTAGGGACTGCAAGGGACGAGTAAATTATGGATGGGAATGTAACTAAGAAGCAACGATGTGCAACAAAAGGGCGAACTGTTAGATATACTTATGTTTAAAATATAATAAACAAGACAGAAAAACAAAGGCCAATTCACCGATTCGGTTACTTTCAAATCTAAAAAAAGGACGTGGATAGAAATTGAAGAGTCCACTGCAAGAATGATGGATGTCACTTTCTTGTCGAAAATAAACCAGTACTGTCAATGCATAGCTTAAGACATATAGAATGTAGATAGAGAGTTATATGGCATTAACACTGACAGTCATTTCCAGTAATGATCGGAAAATCTCAGTTAAGCATTGAGCACTAAGCATTTCAAACTTTCAATTGCTTCTCCTGCAAAATGTATTCCAAATGATATCCATCATTCTTGCAGTGGACTCTTCAATTGTAACTGAATTCAATGCTAGATATGTAATAAAAATGAAACCCTCATATTCTCCCACACCACATATGGAAATGACGTCTATTTTCCTTGCATTATTTCGTAACAAAATGAAAGGACAGATGGAATAACTTTACAAATATAGACCTACATGCGGCACATATTAAATATTAGTTATTTCGTAACGTACACATTTTGTTTATTACTTACGTATTTTTTTCTGAATTGCGAAATTCTATGTTATAGGTTTCAGTCTGAGGTGAACTTCCGTGTCTTTAGATTCGTATAATATTACTTACTTAAAAAGGGCTTTTGGAGACCCGGAGGTTCATTGCTACTCTCATATAAGCCCTCCACCGGTCTTTATCCTCAGTAAGACTAATCCAGTCCCTAACATCATATCCCACCGCCCTCAAACCCATTTTTATACTAGCCTCCCATCTTCGTCTCGGTCTCCCTTTTTCACTCCGGTCTCCCAACTAACATTCTATATGCATTTCTCAATTCCCCCATAAGTGCTACATGCCCCGCCTGTCTCAAAAGTATGGATTTTATATGCTAATACAATATTTAATATTAATATTCGTATAATATTAACTAGAAAAAAACAAACCCTGTTTTTGATAGCGTATTCTGCCCCTTGTCGCACAGGTCACACTTAAAGTTTCGCCTTCTCGTAGTATACACGATTCTTATTACTTACACAGTAATTTTCATTTTATAAATTCGAAACTCATTAAGTTAACAACAATTTCATGTATCTCTGTTTTAAATTTGAAAAAGTTTGTATTTCGGATGTAGGCTAACATTCCTCGTTACTGATGTCCATAACCTCACTTCTCTAAATCTTAAATTCTGTAATCTTTGAACATTGATATTTAAATAGCAATCATTCAAAATAGACAAAATTCACGTCAATAATATATTTGCGTAAAGTTGGGGTACAACGACATTCTTGCCTTATGCTTGAGAACTGATTAAATATTAAACAAGAATACCTCTGAACCAAGTTCAAGGAGATTAATAGGAAAAAATGGGAGATTTTGAATAATATGAACTTTGAGATAACATAAACATAGATTAGCGATTATGTGACATAAAAGCTGGATTCAACTTGTCTGGCCGCCACTTTTAACCATTAATGTCGCGGTTCAAAAACTTTATACAACCTGTCCAGTCGGCCTCCATAGCTCAGGTGGTATAATGCTGGCTTTATACTCGAGGTTGCGGGTTCGATCGCGGCCCAGATCGACGGCATTTAACTGTATTTAAATGCGACAGGCTCATGTCAGTGGACTTGTATAAAAAAATTCCTGCGAGACAAAATTCTGAAACACCTGCGACGCTGTTATAACGTCTGCAGTTGCGAGCGTCGTTAAATGAACCATAATTTAAAGCCTGGCCTAAACATGTCAGAAACTATTCAGCATGTAACTAGGGAGGTGGGTCTATATTACTGTACACTCTTAATGAATTATGATGACCATGATGATGACGATGAGGAGTATGAACCTTTGCAGTTGGATAACAATAATAGTACTATCAGAAAGAGCAGTAGCATCAGCAGTAGGGATGATGGTGCTGGTGATGGTGGAGGTGGTGTTTGACTTCAAAGATTAGGAAGGTCTGTCCCGTCTCTCATCGTTTCGTTTAAATATAGTTAGGTTCTGGTGTCAATTGTCCTTATCTACATATTTATTAGGACTGTTTGGAAATTTTATTTACCCTGTCTTGAATCATTTTTTGTTCTAATAGATTTGTTGAGGAGTGATGTCTCCCAAAACGCTCTGCTCACTGACGAAACATTTGTTACACGTGGTTTTTCCCCCACTACATTTCAGTTAACCATTCTATGTAAAACTATAATGCATTATTAGACTATTTCTGATAATTACTATTTCTGATGCCCACATATTTAAAAGTTTATAAGACAACATAATAATAACAGTGAATAGACTGGAATAGTGCCTGGACTAAGAAGATTGTCATTCGTAATTCTCGTCTCAGTCAATGTTCTCATTCACAATATACTGTACTGGTATTAAGAAGTGAGCTGATTGATATTTAATCCAAATTAGTCAAAATTTTATTCAATTCGTGCATTATATCTTCCGCATATTTAATTTTATATTTTCCTAAACTAATCACTTCATTTTATAAAAAAAGATATAGATTTTTCTTAATCATATTCGGAATGGAATGTTGCCTCCCTACTTTTTCTCGTGCATGAAGGGTTCTAACATTGAATGAATTCTTGAATGAAAAATTGAAATCGTGACCCGTATATCCCTCACATGAGCACGCAATAAGTAAAACCTTAGCCATCATTTCTTAAAGTTTACTGGAAATTAGAGAATAGACATAATTTTACTCTCCCCATTGAATTCCTGGTAAATTGATGCACTTCATGATTTGTATATTAATGTACAAGAAATAAACCAGAAATTAAATATTCACAAAAACAATTCACTTTTTATTTATGTAGAATATTTAGATACACGTATGTAAATATTTGTGAAAAATATGTACAAACATAATTACAATTATCTTCAAAATAAAACATATAATAAAAATGCAATCAATTACACATAACGTTAACAGAGTTGGGAGCATATTCTTAATACGATTTTATTTTTACAGACAAGTATTGTCTTTACACGATGTCTTAATAATGATATATTGTCATTCTCATATTGTAAGATGATTTAAGAGCTTTGAAATTGATTGTGAAGTTTATAAAAATGAATGAACAGGTTTTCTAGTGAATTAGGATGGTGGAAAATATGCGTATTAGGCTATTACAGACTTAATGGTGACCGCCAAAATCAAACCCTCCATGACCGCCAAATCCATGTCCTCCCAGACCTCCACCGAGACCTCCGTCATGTCCCTTGATGAACACTGGTACCTTCTTCTCTACCACCACTGGTACCTTCACGGGGTAAGGGTGGGGTACAGGGACCTTCACTGGGTAAGGCTTGGGTACATGGACAGGGTGGGGTACAGGAACTGGGACCTTGACTGGAACTTTAACGGGGTAAGGGACTGTCTTTTCTACAGGGTAAGGTACCTTCTTCTCCACATACACGGGGTAAGGCTTAGGTACAGGGACTGGATATGGTTTGTCGACGTGAACTGGAACAGGGACCTTTACAGGGACAGGGACTTTCTTCTCAACATGGACAGGATAAGGATGAGGGACAGGCACTTTAACTTCTTTGGTGATGGTGATGGCCTTCACATGAGACTCGCCGCTTCCAAGACCACTAACGCCGAAAGAGTGACCTCCTCCAAGACCCGTGCCGCCTAAAGAGTGACCTCCTCCAAGGCCACTGCCGCCGAAAGAGTGACCTTCTCCAAGGCCATTTCCGCCGAAAGAGTGACCGCCTCCAAGACCACTACCGCCGAAAGAGTGACCTCCTCCAACGGCACTCCCGGCGAAAGAGTGACCTCCTCCAAGCCCACTGCCGCCGAAAGAGTGACCTCCTCCAAGACCACTGCCGCCGAAAGAGTGACCTCCTCCAAGAGAGATATCTCCACCATGACCTTCAAGGGATACCCCGCCTCCGTGACCTCCTAAAGACAAACCACCGTCGTGACCACCTGACAGTCCACCTCCATGACCTCCAAATGACAGACTTCCTCCATGTCCGAAGTCTCCTCCCCCATAACCTAGGTCATGGAGTCCTCTCTTGTCTGTCTTTTTGTCCTTCTTCTGGTCTTCAGCCAGAACTAAGGACGCTGTAGCCAAAAGTATGGTGCAAATCTGTAGAGACAAATTTATATAGATATATTAAAATATGAGTACATAAATCTTAGTATATGATGTAACACCTATTGAGAAATTAACGTGATTTGATGTAAAAAGTAATGTTCCCTGAGTATAGACCTTGATCCTGGTACACGCATCTTCAAATAAAATAAATAAAAAAGTAAATTTAAAGGCAGGAGACAGTATCAAACGAAAGTAAAGGCTTTTTTAAATTAATTTACCACATTTTTATTTGTCTTTATTTGATATGACTTTTTTTTTGTAACTTGAATTACCGAAAGTTTATTGTATAAGCGGTTTTTATTTCATTATAAATGTTCCTTTCCTGAATCTAAATTAAAATGTAATATTTTTACTTACGAGAAGCTTCATGGCGCCGTGTGTACTAGTGGGTGAGGCACAGAGATGCTTCTGTCTGCTAGGATGCAGTAAGCGGTTTATATACTGCTGTCTCCTCTCTTCCGTCTAACATTCCTGTGCTTTCTAGTCTTGATAATCAGATACCTTTCCTTTTTTCGGGAGAGGTTTAACAATTTGGGTATGGAAGGGAGGACTGCAGGGACTTGGCTTCGTAAACGCTGTTGTCCTCGATGTTTAGTATCTGCTGTTTACCATGTAATCTCTGGGTTCGTGAGTTTAGACCCTACCGAAGGGGATGAATTTCTAAGGACAATAGAATTATCATTGCCAGGAAAGAAAGTCCCTTGTGGTTGATATACGGCACGTTAAAGAACCTTGTCTCTGATAGAGAACTGCCGTCAAATCTTGTCATTTTTTAGCCACGTTTGAATTTGGACGCTGGATTAGGTTACAGTAATAATAATAATAATTAATTAATATATCACCCGTACTATGAAGTACACCATAAGCCTGCAATTATTAGCAGAAGTTATACATTTATTCCCAAAAGTATATTAATATATCTATCAATCTTTATAACTCCGAGGACAGTACTACATAAATATTAGGCCATATAGCGAAACATAACTTAACGGATACTTTGCAATAGCGGACACCTCTTATAAACGGAGAATTAAATTATATAGTCATTTACAAATGCTGTTATTGGAATATAAAAATTCTCAGCAGCTAATATTCTCAGTCACAACAGCAGACTTATAAATAAACAGGAGACAGTTTAAATTTTTCTCAATAGCACATCTAATCTCACAGTGATCTATGTTTTATAATTCGCTACATCTTCTTGGTATACTAACAGCTGTCTTGTAGAAATGTACAGAACTTTTCGATTGGAAAGGTCATATACGATTAATAGGTCAATTGGTGCTGTGAAGACAAAATATCAGTGTAATCCATTAATTTTATTACACAGGAGATTAACAAAAATTTTTGTAACTAAAATATGGATTACCCAAAAAACTTATTTTATACATTTATACTATTGAAGAAATGTATAAATATAGTTTACTAACTTACTACTACAGAAATGAAATAAAACTTAAATCTAATCGACTTGAATATCGTACTCGAAGACAAAAGTCTACTTTCCGATTACTTGAGTCTAAATGTCATTACAAGTGCAGCTCTTACATGGTGATAGTTCCGGCCCAAGAATTTATAATAAAATTTCAAACCATTTTCGAAATATGAAATATTTTAGAATTGGAATTTTTAAAGAATATAATTTTAAAATTATTCATGATTTAAAATATTAACACATTTGTGTATTTTTTACCTTTAATTTCTGTTAACTATATTAATGTTTTTATTGAATATCACTGGCTTCTGTCTAATTGTCAATTTATATTAAATGTGTTGTTTTCTCTCTTTTACTCCTTCCTTTTTTTTTTTTTTTTGCTCTTGTGTGTTACATATTGGTTTGAATTAAGTTACTTATTGTATTAGTAAATTGTCCTTGTAAATTTTGTTATATTATTTACTAAGACCACACAGTATACGAGCCTGGCTCTTACGGTAGTGGTTTATAATTTTAATTTGTACTTTATAGCTAGTAAAATAAATTAAATTAAATTAAATTTAAGTGTAAAAAGTTGTTTTCTTCTTTTCTTCGATAATATTGGATTACTGTGACAAGTCACTTCTCTTAATTTCACTGAATAAAAATGCTTAATATGCACGAGCCATGTACTTATTATTATTTATCTTTAAAATATTACATTATTTTATAATTGTGTAAAAAAATTTTTGGTGCATTGCCAATGCCCTTAACTTGCCGTTATCTGCCCGACCGTCCCAACTCTACGAGAGTCATTCATAGATGTCCCTAGATCTCGGAAGCATAGAGCATATAAGTCCGATTGTATAAACAAAGATGGCAGGAGATTAATTGAGAACCAGGTTCCGAAAATGAACTGAGAATATGACTTTATCGCGTTGCATAACACTGAACTCTGTTTACATTAATCCAGTTCAAATCGGATCTGAGTTCTGAAAAAGAACCAAACAAATTAATTACGAAAATCGTCTACCCTTTGGATAATACGGAAGAATGCATTCCAGCAGCCTGTTACAATGTAGGGACTGCAAGGGACGAGTAAATTATGGATGGGAATGTGACTAAGAAACAACGATGTGCAAATTTTTCGCAAAAAGAAATTTCGAACTGTTAGATATACTTCTTTTTAAAAAGTATTATAAACATGACAGAAAAGCAAAGGCCAATTCACCGATTCAGTTACTTTCAAATATAAAGAAAGGACGTGGAATCAAATTGTAACCAAATTCAATGCTAAGAATATAATAAAAATGAAACTTTAAAGTCTTTCCACACCACAAAGGGGAATTACGTCTATTTTCGTTGCATTATTTCATAACCAAATGAAAGTGAGAGATGGAATAACTTTACAAATGTAGACCTACATGCGACTTATATTAAATATTAGTTATTTCGTAACGTACACATTTTTTATTATTCGTAAATGCAAAATTCGATGTTATTAACAATTTCATACATTTTTATTTCTAAATAATAAGCAATACTATACATTTATGTATAGTTCTGTTAAACAGAAAATAAAATAATCAATTCAGAGACATCCAAATCTAAAGAAAAGAGCGGAAGGAAATTGTAACTGAATTCGATGCTAAGAATATAATTTAAGCTTTTATTTCCTTCTACACCATACACAGGGGACTGATACCTAATTTTCTTAGATATTTCACGACCAAATGAAAGTCAAAGGTAAAATAATTTTACAAATATAAACGCTGCACATATTAGCCTACGTATTAATTATTCCGGTGGGTACATTACAGGTACCTTTCCTATGAAGAAGAAAACTAGGATTTAGTAAGAGATGTAATTTGTGTCTTTAGATTCGTATAATATTATTTACTTACAAAGGGCTTTTAGAGACCCGGAGGTTCATTGCTGCTCTCACATAAGCCCGCCACCGGTCCTTAACCTCGGCAAGATTAATAAAGTCCCTAACATCATATCCCAATGCCCTCAAATCCATTTTATACTATCCTCCCATGTACGTCTCGGTCTCCCTTTTTCATTCCGGTTTCCCAACTAACATTCTATATGCATTTCTGGATTCGCCCATACGTGCTACATGCCTGCCTATCTCAAACGTATGGATTTAATATGTTAATATAATATTTAATATTAATATTCGTATAATATTACACAGCAAAAATCTAACCCTTTTTTGATAGCTTATTCTTTCCCTTGTCGCACAGGTCACATTTCATGTCTCGTCTTCTTACAGTATACACGTTTCTTATTACCTACACATTTATTTTCATTTTATAAATTCGAAACTCATTAAATTCACAAAAATTTCAGGCATGTTTATTATATAAGTTATAACAACATTTCTATTTCGGATGTAGGCTAACAGTCCTCGTTACTGATATCCATAACCTCACTTCTCTAAATCATAAACTCTACATTCTTTAAACATTGTTATTTAAATAGCAATCATTCAAAATATACAGAATTCACCTCAATAATGTTATTGTATACAGTTAGGGTGCATTGAAATTCTTGCATTACGCTTGAGAACGGATTAAATATTAAATATGAATACTTCTGATACAGGTTCAAAGAGATTAGTAAAAAAAACAAATTCGAGATTTAAATAGTATGAACTTAGATTGAGAAAACATGAACATAGATTAGCGTTTATACAACAGAAAAATGGATTCAACTAGAGTGGCGGCCATTTTTAACCATTAATCTCGCGGTTTAAATGATTTATACAACCTGTTCAGTCGACGTCAATAACATAGTTGGAACAGCGCTGGCTTTCTATGTTCGAGGTTGCGGGTTCGACCCAGCCCAGAACGATGGCATTTAAGTGTCTTTAAATGCGAGAGGCTTATGTCAGCAGATTTAATGGTATGTAAAAAACCCCTGCGAGACAAAATTGCGGCACACCGTGGACGTTGATATAACCTCTGCAGTTTCTAACGTCGTTAAATAAACCATAATTGAATAAAGTGTCCTAAGAATGTCAGAAGCAATTCAGCGTGCAACATAGGCGTCGGGTCTACATTACTGTACATTCGTAATGAAGTATGATGACGATGATGGTGACGGCGATGGAGAGAATGAACCTTTTCAGTTGGATAAAAATAATAGTACTATCAGAAAGAGCAGTAGCATCAGCAGCAGCGATGCTGGTGCTGGTGATGGTGGTGATGGTGTTAACCTTCAAAGATTATTAAGGTCTGTCCCGTCCCTCATCGTTTCGTTTAAATATAGTTAGGTCCTGATGTCATTTGTCCTTATCGACGTATTTATTAGGAATGTTTGGAAATGTCGTGTACCCAGTATGTTGAACCATTTTTATTCGAATAAATTTGTTGAGGTGTGATATGTTTCCTAAAACGCTCTGCCCATAACGTTTTCCCCCAGCATATTTCAGTTAACCATTCTATGTAAAAAAATATTATGCATTATTAGGCTATATCTGATAATTACTATTTCTGATGCCTCCATATTTCAACGTTTATAAGAGAAGATGATAGTAACAGACAATAAAGTGGAATAGTGGCTGGACTAATAAGAGTGCCATTCGCAAGTCTTGCCTCAGTCAATGTTCTCATCCACAATGTACTGCACTGGTATTAAGATGTGAGCTGATAGATATTTAATCATAATTAAGCTAAATTTTATTCAGTACATGCGTTGTATATGCTGGATATTTCACTTTATATTTCTATAAATTAATCACATTCTTTCTAAAAAAATACAGAGTTCCTTAATAATATTCGAAAAGCAACTTTGCATCCCTACTTATTTTCCGTGCATGATGGTTACTAACATTCAAAGAACACTTGAATGAAAAATTGAAATTGTGCTCGTATATCCTTCACATGAGCACACAATAACTTTAACTATCATTTCATAAAGTTTACTTTAAATTAGAGAAGAAACATAACTTTAATCTTTCCATTGAATTCCTGGTAAATTGAAGCACTGTAAGATTTGTATAATAATATACAAAAAACAGAAAAGAAATTAAATATTCACAAACAATTCACTTTTTATTTATGTAGGATATTTTCATACATGTATAAAAATATTTGTCCATAATATGTACAAAGCATAATTATAAATATCTTCAAATAAAACAAATAATACAAAATACAATCAATTATACATAACGTTAACAGTGTTGTAAGCATATTCCTAATATGCTTTCATTTTTATAGAGATCTACTTTATTTGCAGAATGTGTTTACAATTATATATTGTCATTTTCATATTGTAAGATGATTCAAGAGCTTTGAAATTCATTCTAATTTTTATAAAAATGAATGCACAGGTTTTCTTGTGAATTAGGATGAGTGGGGACTATGCGTGTTAGGCTTTTACAGACTTAATGGTGACCGCCAAAATCAAATCCTCCATGACCGCCAAATCCATGTCCCCCTAGACCTCCACCGAGACCTCCGTCATGTCCCTTGATGAACACTGGTACCTTCTTCTCTACCACCACTGGTACCTTCACGGGGTAAGGATGGGGTACAGGGACCTTCACTGGGTAGGGCTTGGGTACATGGACAGGGTGGGGTACAGGAACAGGGACCTTGACTGGAACTTTAACGGGGTAGGGGACTGTCTTTTCTACAGGGTAAGGTACTTTCTTCTCCACATACACAGGGTAGGGCTTAGGTACAGGGACTGGATATGGTTTATCTACGTGAACAGGAACTGGAACCTTTACAGGAACAGGGACTTTCTTTTCCACATGGACAGGATAAGGATGAGGGACAGGCACTTTAACTTCCTTGGTGATGGTGATGGCCTTCACATGAGACTCACCGCCTCCAAGACCACTACCGCCGAAAGAGTGACCTCCTCCAAGACCACTACCGCCGAAAGAGTGACCTCTTCCAAGGCCACTGCCGCCGAAAGTGTGACCTCCAAGACCACTACCGGCAAAAGAGTGACCTCCTCCAAGGCCACTGCCGCCGAAAGAGTGACCTCCTCCAAGACCACTACCGCCGAAAGAGTGACCTCCTCCCAGAGAAATACCTCCACCATGACCTCCAATTGATACCCCGCCTCCGTGACCTCCTAAGGACAAACCACCTTCGTGACCACCTGACAGTCCACCTCCGTGACCTCCAAATGACAGACTTCCTCCATGTCCGAAGTCTCCTTCCCCATAACCCAGGTCATGGAGTCCTCTCTTGTCTGTCTTTTTGTCCTTCTTCTGGTCTTCAGCCAGAACTAAGGACGCTGTAGCCAAAAGTATGGTGCAAATCTGTAGAGAAATATTTACAAATATATATTACAATAAGAGTACATAGGTTGTTGTTATAATGATGTAACATCCATTGAAAAATGAACACGATTTGATGTAAAAAATAATTTTCCCAGAATATTGATCTTGGTTCTCGCATGTTCAAATAAAATAAATAAATAAATTAGTATAAAATAAAAGAAAAATAAATTTATAGTAGGCATACAGTATCTAAAGGAATGGAGAGCATTTCAAAATTAATTTACCACATTTTTATTTACCTTTATTTGATGTGTTTCTTTTTTTTTTAAATTGAATTACCGAAATTTTATTGTATAAGCTGTTTTTATTTCATTATAAATGTTCCTCTCCTAAATCTGTAAATTAAAATATAATATTTTTACTTACGAGAAGCTTCATGGCGCCGTGTGTACTAGTGGGTGAGGCACAGAGATGCTTCTGTCTGCTAGGCTGCAGTAAGCGGTTTATATACTGCTATCTCCTCTCTTCCGTCTAGCATTCCTGTGCTTTCTAGTCTTGGTAAACATAATCTTCTCTGGAGCAGAACACATCGCATTGAAATCGTAGGATTGACATATGCGGATAAACAGATAGAAACAGAGACATTTCCTTTCTTCTGTTGTGGTTTAACAATTTGGCTATAGGATGGAGGACTGCAGTGACTTGTCTTCGTAAACGCTGTTGTCCTCGTTGTTTAGTCTTTAGTGATAACCATGTAAGCCCTTGGTTCGGGAGTTTAGACCCTACCGAAAGCGATGGATTTTTAAGGACGAGAAAATTGTTGTTAGTGTGGCTTTATCAGGGAAGAAATCCCTTGTTGTTGATATGCGGCATGTTAAAGAACTTCGTCTCTGATAGAAGACTGCCGTCAAAACTTTCATTTCTTAGCCATGTTGAATTTCGACACTGAAATAGCTTACAGTAATATACTTAATTAATAAAGCACTTGGACTATGAAGTACATCATAAGCATGTAATTATTAGTAGAATTTATTCACTTGCTACCAAAATCATCTTCATATATCTACCAGTCATTATAACGCCGAGGAAAGTACTAATGAAAATTAGATGGGCTATACAGCGAGACATTTCTTATCAGATATTTTGCAGTACGGGACACGTACTATACACGAACTACTTAAATTATATAGTGAAATACACATGCTTTTATTGGAATGTAAATACTCAGTAGCTAATATTCTCAGTAACGAAAGCAGTATTCTAAATAAATAGAAAAACACTTTACATTTTTCTCAGTAGCAGATCTAATCGCATAGTGCTCTTTGTTTTATAATTCCTTACATCATCTCAACATACTACCTGCCGTCTTGTAGAAATGTATAGAACTATTGGATTGGAGATGATCATATACGATGATTAGTTCAATTGGTGCTAAGAAGACAATTCTCAGCATATCGTCGTTGTTTGTGCAATAACTTCTATGTGACATATTTTTCGATTTTCAGATATTTACTCTATGAAATAACGCAAATAATGATACAGCAAATAATAAAATCTCCTATATGTAATTACATTTTTTCTTTCGAAAATGTAAGAATTCACATTCTCCTATGTACCACTGCCATATAATGAATAAATGTGTTTTTCTTCCTACTGAAAAAATTTATATTTTGCAAATAGATACTTTTGCAGGAACAACAACGATAATATTTAAGTGTAAAAAAGTGTGTTTTGTTACTTTCTGCGATAATACTGGATTACTGTGACATGTCACATCTCTTAATTTCGCTGAAGAATAGGCAATAATATGCGCATGCTATGTATTACTATTTATCTTATAAAATATTACATTATTTTATAATTGTGGAATAACTTTTTATGCAATGGCTGGGCCCTTAACTTGTCGTTATCTGTCCGACCGTACCAACTCTAAGAGAGTGAATGATAGATGTCGCTAGTGTTGGGAAACGTAGACCACTTAGTGCCGGTTGTATAAAGACAGATGAGCGGAGATTAATTTAGAACCAATTTCCGAAAATGCACTGAGAGTACGACTTGGTCGCGTTGTATAATACTGAATTCTATTTACATTAATCTAATTTAAATCTGATTTGAGTTCTGAAAAGTAGACGTTGCTACAGAGCCAAACAAATGAATTACGAAAATCGTTTGCCTGTTGAGTAACACGGAACAATGTTATCCAGCAGCCTGTGACAATGTAGTGACTGCAAGGGAAGAGTAAATTATGGATGGAAATGTAACTAAGAAACAACGATGTGCAAATTTCTCACACAACGAAAAGGGCGAACTATTAAATATACTTCTATTTAAAGTATATAAAAATAACAGAAAGTGAAAGCCAATTCAGTTACTTCCAAACATAAACAAAAGGCGTGAAAAGAAATTGTAACTGAATTCGATGCTAGGAATATAATAAAAATGAAACTTTCATATCCTCCCATAACACACATGGGAATGACGTCTATTTTCCTTGCGTTATTTCATAACCAAATAAAAGTGAGAGATGGAATAACTTTACAGAGGGCCTATACCTACTTGTGGCATATCGATCGTCTAGTTCAAAAGTGCGACAACCCAAAAAAATAAGTTTTGAGTTATCTTCAATTTAAAGTTTCAATTAAATCATTTAGAAAGGAACAGAGTTCTGGTTCAAAACCACAACAATTAGAAATGATTCAATATTCAGGACGAGTTTATCACAATCTTCCAGTTCATTATTAATACATTTCGAAATGTACTAATAGTGAATTAGTAAGGTCCATAGTTATAATTATTTCTAAAGCAGTTTATTTAGTTTTTCCTTTTTTGGTTGTAAATATGACTTATCTCAATACTGAATCGTAAAGAGCTCCGATAGAGGCTTTCAGTAGCATAAATAACTGAAAAATGGTAATTTTTTAGTTGTCGCACTTTTGAATTGGACGATTGATATATTAAATATTAATTTATTCCGTAAGGTACACAATTTTTATTACTTACACATTTTTTTTTTCATAAATATGACATTGCTATATTACTAACAATTCCATACATGTTTATTTATAAATAATAAGCAATAAAAGACGTTTATATATACTTCTGTTGAAATGCACATACATAAAAAAACGTGGAAAGAAATTGTAACTGAATTCGATGGTAGGAATATAATTAAAACTTTTATTTCCTTCCATACCACACACATAGGACTGATACTTGATTTCCTTTGCGTTAGGTACTTCATGACCAATCGAAAGTGAGAGTTGAAATAAATTTACAAATATACAAGCAGTACATATTAATTATTTCGTAATGTAAAGTAGAGGAGGCAAGACCTCACCTGTGACCATATCATGTGTCGTGGCTATATCACCAATGGGTATGAAGTAGGAAAATAAGTCTTAGTCTGAGATAAACTTCCGTGTCGGTAGATTCGTATAATATTAACCACCAAAATTAATACCCTCCTTTTGATTGCTTATTCTTCCCCTTTTAGCACAACTCACATTTCAAGTCTTGCCCCCTCATCTATACACATTTCTTATTACTTACACATTAATTTTTATTTTATAAATTCGAAGTCCATTAAATGAACAGCAATTTCACGAATGTTTATTTTTAAATGATAAACAATAAAGTTTGTGTTTCGGATGTAGGCTAACATTCCTCGCTACTGATATCCATAACCTCATTTCACTAAATCATAAACTCTGCAATCTTTAAACATTGTTAGGCTATTTAAATAGCACTTATTCCAAATAGACAGAATTCACCTAAATAATGTTATTGTATACAGTTAGGATGCATTGAAATTCTTGCCTTATCCTTGAGAATTGATTAAATATTAAATATGAAAAATTCCGACCCAGGTTGAAGGAGATTAATAGGAAAAATTGGAGATTTAAATATTATGAACTTAGATTGAAATAATATGAACTTAGATTAGATTTCATAGAACAGGAAAGATCGGGCCAACTTCACTGGCGGCCATTTTTAACCTTTTATCTCGCAGTTCAAAAGCTTTATATAACCTGTCCAGTCGGCGTCGATAGTGTAGTTGGAACAGCGCTGGCTTTCTATGTTCGAGGTTGCGGGTTTGATCCCGGGTCCAGATCGATGGCATTTAAGTGTGTTTAAATGCGACAGGCTAATGTCAGCAGATGTATTGGTATGTAAAAAAACTCCTGCGAGACAAAATTCCGGCACACCGGCGATGCTGATATAACCTCTGCAGTTTCGAGTGCCGTTAAATAAGCCGTAGTTTAACAACCTGTCGTATGAATGTCAGAAACAATTCAGAGTGCAACATAGGCGTTGGGTCTACTTTACTGTATATTCGTAATGAATTATGATGATGATGATGATGATGATGATGATGATGATGATGGTGACGACGATGGAGAATATGAACTTTGGAGTTGGAGTAGTACTATCAGAAAGAGAAGTAGCATCACCAGCAGCGATAACAGAGAATAAAGTGGAATAGTGGCTGGATGAAGAAGAGTGCCTTTCGCAAGTTTTGCCTCAGTCAATGTTCTCAGCCACAATGCACTGCACTGGTATTAAGATGTGAGCTGATTGATATTAACCATAATTAGGCTAAATTTTACTCACCACGTGCGTTATATGCGCCCGATATTTCATTTTATATTTCTCATAAACTAGTCACATTGTTTCTAAAAAAAATACAGAGTTTCTTAATCATATTCGGAAAGCAACTTTGCATCCCTACTTATTTTTCGTGCATGATGGTTTCTAACATTCAATGAACACTTGAATGAAAAATTGAAATTGTGACCCGTATATCCTCATATGAGCACACAATAAGTAAAACCTTATCTATCATATCATAAAGTTTACTTTAAATTAGATTAGAAACATAATTTTAATCTTCCCATTGAATTCCTAGTAAATTGAAGTACTGTAAGATTTGTATATTAATATAGAAAAAAAAAAAAGAAATTAAATATTCACAAACAATTCACTTTTTATTTACTGTATGTAGAATATTTTCATACATGTATAAAAATATTTGTGCATAATATGTACAAAGCATAATTATAAATATCTCCAAATAAAACAAATAATTCAAAATACAATCAATTATACATAACATTAACTGAGCTGTAAGCATATTCTTAATACGCTTTTATTTTTACAGAGATGTACATTATTTGCAGGATGTGTTTATAATGATATATTCTGATTCTCATATTGTAAGATGATTCAAGAGCTTTTAAACTGATTGTGATTTTTATAAAAATGAATGCACAGGTTTTCTTGTGAATTAGGATGAGTGGAAAATATGCGTGTTAGGCTTTTACAGACTTAATGGTGACCGCCAAAATCAAATCCTCCATGACCGCCAAATCCATGTCCTCCCAGACCTCCACCGAGACCTCCGTCATGTCCCTTGATGAACACTGGTACCTTCTTCTCTACCACCACTGGTACCTTCACGGGGTAAGGGTGTGGTACAGGGACCTTCACTGGGTAGGGCTTGGGTACATGGACAGGGTGGGGTACAGGAACGGGGACTTTGACTGGAACTTTAACGGGATAGGGGACTGTCTTTTCTACAGGATAAGGTACCTTCTTCTCCACATACACGGGGTAGGGTTTAGGTACAGGGACTGGATATGGTTTATCTACGTGAACTGGAACTGGAACCTTTACAGGGACAGGGACTTTCTTCTCAACATGGACAGGATAAGGATGAGGGACAGGCACTTTAACTTCTTTGGTGATGGTGATGGCTTTCACATGAGACTCACCGCCTCCAAGACCACTACCGCCGAAAGAGTGACCTCCTCCAAGACCACTGCCGCCGAAAGAGTGACCTCCTCCAAGGCCACTGCCGCCGAAAGAGTGACCTCCTCCAAGGCCACTTCCGCCGAAAGAGTGACCTCCAAGACCACTACCGCCGAAAGAGTGTCCTCCTCCCAGAGAGATACCTCCACCATGACCTCCAAGGGATAGCCCGCCTCCGTGACCTCCTAAGGACAAACCACCTTCGTGACCACCTGACAGTCCACCTCCGTGACCTCCAAATGACAGACTTCCTCCATGTCCGAAGTCTCCTCCCCCATAACCTAGGTCATGGAGTCCTCTCTTGTCTGTCTTTTTGTCCTTCTTCTGGTCTTCAGCCAGAACTAAGGACGCTGTAGCCAAAAGTATGGTGCAAATCTGTAGAGAGAAAATTACAAAGACATATTAAAATGTGAATACGTATTTGCTATATGATGTAACACCTATTGTGAAATTAACATGATTTGATGTAAGAAGTAATGTTCCCAGAGTATAGATCTAGATCTTGGTACACGCATGTTCAAATAAAATAAACAAAAAAAGTAAGTTTATAGTTAGGAGACAGTTTCAAAAAAAAGTAAAAGCAATTTAAAATTAATTTACCACATTTTTATTTGTCTTTATTTGATATGACTTTTTTTTTTGTAACTTGAATTACCGAAAGTGTATTGTATAAGCTGTTTTTATTTCATTATAAATGTTCCTCTCCTGAATCTGTAAATTAAAATATAATATTTTTACTTACGAGAAGCTTCATGGCGCCGTGTGTACTAGTGGGTGAGGCACAGAGATGCTTCTGTCTGCTAGGATGCAGTAAGCGGTTTATATACTGCTGTCTCCTCTCTTCCGTCTAGCATTCCTGTGCTTTCTAGTCTTGGTAAACATAATCTTCTCTGGAGCAGAACACATCGCATTGAAATCGTAGGATTGACGTATCCGGATAAACAGATAGAAGCAGATACCTTTCCTTTCTTCTGTAGTGGTTTAACAATTTGGCAATGGGAGGGGGACTGCAGTGACTTGTATTCGTAAACGCTGTTGTCATCGATGTACAGTCTCTGCTGGTTACCATGTAAGCCGTCGATTCGCTAGTTTTAACTCCTGGCCGATGGCGATGGATTTTTTTAAGGACAATATAATTATCGTTAGTTTGACTTGTCAGGGAAGGAAGTGCCCTTGTGGTCGATAATATGACAGACGTTAAAGAACTTTGTCCCTTAAAGAGGACTGCATTTTTATTCAAGTTGAATTTCGACGCTGAATTAGCTTACAGTAATATACTTAATTAATAAAGCAGCTGTACTATGAAGTACACCATAAGCCTGCAATTATTAGTTGAAATTATTCACTTATTCCCAAAATGATATTTATATATCTACTAGTCTTTATAACGCCGAGGACTGTACTACATTAAAATTAGGCTATGGGAAATATTCCCTAAAACGGATAGTTTGCAATAGCGGACACTTCTTGTAAACAGACAACATATATTATCTGGTGATTTACACATGCTTTTATTGGATTATAAATATTCAGTAGTTAATATTCTCAGTAACGATAACAGACTTTTAAATAAACATGAAAACAGTCTACATTTTTCTGTGTAGCAGATCAAAACGCACAGAGCTCTTCCTTTCATATTTCCTTACATCTTCTCGACATACTAACTGCTGACTTGTAGAAATGTTGCATCTGTGAACTTTTAAATTGTAAATGATCATATACGAAGATTAGTTCAATTGGTGCTAAGAAGACAAAAGCTCAGCATATTTAAATGTAAAAAAGTGTGTTTTATTCCTTTCTTCGATATTACTGGGTTACTGTGACAAATTGTTGTCACATCTCTTAATAATTTCATTGAAGAGTAGCCCTTAATATGCACAAGCTATGTACTTAATATATATCTTTAAAATAGGTATTATATTTAGACTATAATTGTGGAATATTTTTTTTTTGTGCAATGGCAGAGTCCTTAACTTGCCGTTATCTGCCCGACTGCCGAACTCGATGAGAGTGATTTATAGATATCGCTATTGCTGGGAAGCGTAGACCACTTGGGGTCGGTTATATAAAAACAGATGACTGGAGATTAATTTAGAACCAAGTTCCGAAAATGAACTGATATTACGAGTTGGTCGTTGGTCGCGTTGTATAGATTGAACTCTGTTTGCATTAATCTAATTCAAATCTGATTTTAGTTCTGGAAATATAATATTTAATATATTAAATGAATGAATGAATATATTGTTATTAAGTATTATTAGTATTATTGTTTTGTTATTACTATTATTATTTGTTACTATAGTGGTAGTGGTGGTGATAGTATGACAATCATATTCATATGCACCTGATCGTTAAAAAATCCTTTAATACTGACAGATCATTTCATTTGTGCGTTAAAAGTTAGAAAGAGTGGATAACATCATAATGCCATGCTATACTGTACAATGAATAAGGTGTTTTTATGTACTTGGGCCTCTTAAAATGGATCACTGTTTAGATAGATTGATATCTCATTTATAGGAAAGGATTCGTTGTGTATCATTCAGTTTTCTTGGTTAAACTTATGAAAATTAAAAGTTCAAAATTAAACTGAATGGTTTAAACTCACACGGTAACCTGCAGGGAAATACTTTAGCTTTGAGAGAAGAGAAAACTATAATATACTAGTTAGCCAGAGTCATTGCCGAATTTAATAATTATTATTTGATATACACTCCATGCTATGCAAGTCTATAATTATGTAGATGTCGCCATGCAATGGAGTAAGAAGAAAGCGAGAAACCTTCCATCTAGTGGCATTCTAATTAACTGTGTGGCAGTTTCACGACTTCGTAGCGCAACTGTAACAATTCCTGAGCGCGCGTGAAATTAGTTCTAGTACTTATTCCAAAGAAAATAAAATCATAACATTACGTCGAACTCAATTTTAACAGTGCATATTTTTACTGCTTCTTTGCTTCATTGTGCAAGTTTTGTCGTATGAGGGTACATGAATGCATGCATGTTTTGAGATTTCATAGTGGCATACTCTCTCTGTTGAACCTGTCGGTTTTAAACGTTATCATGTTTACAGATAGTATTATACCGAAATCAGGTTTGCTAAAAATAAGACCGAATGTTTTAAATAAACACAGTCACCAAGGTAGAGGACATGGTTATATGAGCTCAAAATAATATTATATATGCACAAAAGTTTAAGATTGATGAGATATTTTATTCCTTAATACATATTACAATAATTATTAATAAAGGTGTAATTATAATTATTTGATGACATAATTGTAACTATTTTTTCTCGCTTTATTACAAATGTGTGCTCTCCTTTCTTCTTACAGGTTCGTAATGGTTCTCTGCAACACGAGGCAGAGGTAAGCTTTGTTTATATCTTAGTAATCATTGAGAAGTATATATGTCTGTCTGTCTGAGTTACAATGCGTAGAAAAACTTGTATGACGTAGTGCGCAATTTCTCGCAGATCCTTTCTTTCCGTTCCCATTCTCTTGTTAATTCTGGTACCGGGAGATAGCAAAGTGCTTAACGCTGTATGCTTCGGATGTATTCTCACTCTGTGCGGAAAAATGCCGACCAAGATTACTTCCTTATAGATTCCTATTTGAAAATAATAACTAGAAACATAATATTATACTTTAAGACGTATGACACGATAAACAGAGAGTTTCCAAATACTATGGCCAAAATTTGAGATGTTATCCCAGGAAAGAACCCAAATGTTTTAACATAAGGAATGTACAGTGAGCGAAATCTTCTTATGAAATAATCTGGATTGATGAAATGCATATGCATATATATTATTTGCTTGTAACATCTGGACCAGAATGATCAAACATTCTGTTTTACCGGGACAGTCCCAGTCTTGGATGCTTTGTCCCTCTGTCCCGAAAAACTTTCTCGGAGCGCAAAAGGTCCCGGTTTTTTAACCGACCACTCGCTCATTATGACAACAGTTGGATTTGCGGCGAATGTACATGTATACTAATCTTCTCCGAAAAGTCAATTCCTCCTTGATTAGCAAGTCCAAGATTAGTTCAACCTAGATATGTTGGTGGTTCTGTTTCCGACAATCATAGTGATTAGTATAGCTCGAAACTTGGGGACTCATGTGTCAGAGACCCACATCGAGTGCACACAAGCTCTGTGTGACGGTGTCGGGTGGAGTTTCCGGGTATCTCAGTTGGCAGAGCGCTGGTACGTGCAACCAGAGGTCCCGGGATCGATATCCGGCCCCGGAACAATTTTTCCCTTGAAATTATTCCTGTCCCATTTGTTTCACAGTCAGACTTGCTAATCGTTACTTAGAAATTTTTAATATAAAAAGAAGTAAATAATTATTGTTTTGATTTACATTATTATAATTACAAAATAAGCGTGATTTAAAGAATATACCATAAAGCCCTCACAGAAGATGCACATGTGTCTTGATGAAGCTTGGAGCGTGTATCTGCAGCACTTCAGTGTTTTTTAATTATACAATTATGGTTCTA
Organism: Periplaneta americana; assembly: GCF_040183065.1. Classification (NCBI taxonomy): domain Eukaryota; kingdom Metazoa; phylum Arthropoda; class Insecta; order Blattodea; family Blattidae; genus Periplaneta; species Periplaneta americana. The sequence continues at coordinate 69,991,476 of NC_091120.1, read as the reverse complement.
GATTCCAGCACTATAGCGATGGACCTTTTACGATCATAAACATCAAGTAAGATAATTATACTAGGAACAGTAATTGAGAATCTAAGATCAGGCGTGCCGTATAGGCAGACATTTTTCTTTTCCATACGATTCATTAAAAAATTCTAGGTTCCCATACACAGTATGGTCCCGTATGGCCCCCATGACAGCACTGCCTAAAAAAGTGAAGAAAAAATTGTGGTCCAATTCAGAGATAGCAAATTTTTGTGAACATAATGTACTCAACAAAGAAAACGCCAAATTTCTTGAAGCGAAACAAAAGCACTATAGGCCATATTCATAGACTTTCTTAGCGCTGACTTCCGGTGGATGATCAGCGAACTAACGTTTTTCGTATTCATAAACCAGTGTTAGCGATATATGTATCCTGTACAAGCAACCAGTCGATAGCCGGGGCTAGTTTAGCACGCTCGTAGCGCGGGCTAGCGAAATGTCTATGAATAGCACCCTATGTGATTTAAATCATATAGATACCTAGAATTGTTTTCATAAATCTTCTACCTAAGGTTTGTACTTCCACAACTTTGGACACTCTAGAACTACATTTTGGAGCATAAGTGTTTGAAACTTTATTACGCGTTAATCCGTGTCCGTTTCGTTATATAACCTGAAATCAGCGGGAGAGGCGAGCAATTGTTTGTGTACCACTGGAAGTGAGAGTGAGATGCAATTACTTAATGCTTCATGTGTGTTTTATGACGATTCAGAACGGGACTATTTGCCGCCTTTCACCAGTCCGTGATTACCGAGGCTCTCAACGCGGGTTAAACTCATTAACTTGCAGCGAAGTTACGTGTGCTCTCTATTGCTGTGTCAGGGACACTTATTTCTAAGCTTCCAATCTACTGCTGTGTCAGGGACATTCCCATGTGTGTCCACTCTACTCCTGTGCCAGACTAGTCATCTTTCGCTCTCTCTCCCTCTCTTACTATGTCAGTGATTATATATTTTGATTCTCATCTCTACTCCTATGTCAGGGACAATTTCATGCGTGTCAAATCCACTGTTGTCAGGGACACTCGCTGATTTCATTATATTGCTATGTCAAGGTCATCTACTCCACTACTATGTCAGTATACTCCTTTGTGTATCCACTATGATATATTAAGAACACACACCTCTCTTTGTCTACTCTAGTTCTGTGTCAGGAACACTATCATTTGTGTGTTCTCTGCATTGATGCGTCAGGAACAATATCATCTGTGTGTCGATTGAACTACTGTTCCATAAAAACAACAGTCTATGTGGCAACTTTGTTGTGTTAGAAACACTGTAATTTGCGTGTCTATTGTATCAAATATAAATACACTTCGTTTCATATTGTCTGACAAGAGAAGTAAACATTGTCGGCAGAGGAGGAGAGAAGTATAATTGATATTCAACAATATTGGCAAAGGTCTCATTTTACGCTTCTCTTGAAGTTGGGTGGTGTTAGAACTAGAGATGAACAACGATCGAGAGGGCAGGACTGACGGCGCCCGCAAGGCCGAGGACCCGCACGACAGTGTTGTGTACGTCGCGTCGTTGACGTGGGGACTGGTTGTGAGTGTTTCGAGAAGTCTAGATTGATCACTCCCGAAGTCTCGAACATCAGCCTTGAATCGCGACAGTTATTTGTACCTGACTGAACTTGTATCTGTTTTGGCAACTGTATAATGGCCCGTTCCCCAGTCTGTTTAATTACTGGGCTCTTGTTGGAAGGTAGGGAATTTTCTTTTCGTAGGTTTGGGATCAAGTGTGCAATCTCAAATAAAAAGATATTAACGTTATGTTTTGTGATTCTTAGAAAATGCAAATTTATTTGAGCATTTTTTTCTATTTATATAACCATAGGTAATATCATATAATAGAATCGAAACATTTTGATAACTAAGATACTGTTCTGTTTTGTCTTTTTGTTTCATTTAAACGTTTATAATGGTTTTTGTTTCAATCATGTATGTTCGGGGTTGCGAAGTTTTTCCACGCCGATCGGGTGCTGTTTCGGGAGTGACGAGCGAGACTCGAGGCGCGCATGAGTGGCGAGACGAGACTCGAAAGACAAATGCAACGAACACAGCGAGCGAGAGCGGCAGTTAGTTTTGTTCATCTCTAGTTAGAACGCTTCAGACCGCCCAACTTCAAGATAAGCGTGAAATGAGACCTCTGCCAATGGTTGAATAGCAATTATACTTCTCTCCTCCTCGGCCGACAATGTTTACATTTCCTGTCAGACATTATGGAATGAAGTATAGGTGTCAAATTTATTTATTTATTGCCAGAACAAAGATATATATTGCTTTTTAAATAAAACACTCTAGTACCCCCAGGAGAGTAAGTTACATACTCGTGCTCAGGGGGCATTCCGCATAATGTTAAGACATTTTATTAAATTAATGACTGAGTAAAAAGTAGAAAAAAGAAAAAAGAAGAAAAAAACACAGATATTACAATAAATTGATCTATAAATTTTCTCTCTAAAGAGCAATTTTGTAATTGATTTTTTAAAAATAAGGAGCATTAACAAATTGTAAGTTTGGTAATTTAGCTATTATCTTGTTATAAAGCCTTGGACCGAAGTTGCTACTGTGATTATATGCTAGAGTTGTAGTACATTTAGGTTCGCTGTATTAGTATCACGAACACATTCTTCTGAATGTCCACTGTGATATGTCAGGAACAGTATCATCTTCGTGTCTACTGCACTGATTTGTCAGGATTACTCTCATGTTTCAGCTGTATAGTTGGTGTTAGGAACACTTTCATCTGTTCGTACACTATAATAATAATAATAATAATAATAATAATAATAATAATAATAATAATAATGATAACAATAATAATACTATGAAAGTTCAGGATAACAGACAGGGTTTGGAATGGAACGGGTTACTTCAGCTTCTTGTCTATGCGGATGACGTGAATATGTTAGGAGAAAATCCACAAACGATTAGGGAAGACACGGAAATTATACTTGAAGCAAGTAAAGCGATAGGTTTGGAAGTAAATTCCAAAAAGACAAAGTATAGGATTATGTCTCGTGACCAGAATATTCTACGAAATGGAAACATAAAAATTGGAGATTTATCCTTCGAAGTGATGGAAAAATTCAAATATCTTGGCCCAATAGTAACAAATATAAATGACATCTGGGAGGAAATTACGCGCAGAATAAATATGGGAAATGCCTGTTACTATTTTTGAGAAGCTTTTGTCATCTAGTCTGCTGTTAAAAAAATCTTAAATTAGAATTTATATAACAGTTATATTACCGGTTGTTCTGTACGGTTGTGAAACTTGGACTTTGAGAGGGGAACAGATATTAAGGGTGTTTGAGAATAAGGTGCTTATGAAAATATTTGGGGCTAAGAGGGATAAAGTTACAGAAGAATGGAATTAGTTACTGTACACAACGCAGAATTGCACGGATTGTATTCTTCAACTGACATAATTAAGAACATTAAATGCACACTTTTGAGATGGGCAGGACATGTAGTACGTATGGGCGAATTCAGAAATGCATATACAGAGTGTCTCTAAATTAGACCGACAAAATTTGGGAGCAGATAGATAACCTTCGTGGAAGCATATTTTGCTAAGGAACCCATGGGCTGCGACGATTCGTTTCATTGCAAGAAGGCGGGAACGGATAATCACTCTTTTCAATCGAAGAGGGCTGTGTCATTACTACTATCACTCGGTTTGTTTACGTCCGGAGCCCAGTATCATTTGGTGTCGATTACAGCACGTTTGTTTACTTCCATTGGTACGACCTCTTGTTATGCTGTTATTCGTCTACGTAGTTTAGTACTTGTACTGCACTCATTCTGTTGTAATGTTCAGTATAGTTTAATGAGTCGTTGGTTTCGTTTTTCTGTACATATTTTTTCTTTGTTTGGATTAACACACAGAATCATGTGACACAGAATTGCTTGTTATTTGCACATATCTATTTACTTTATCCCTACCTGTAATTCCTTCTTGCACTGAAACGAAGCGTCGCAGCCCATGGTTCCTTAACAAAATATGCTTCAACGAAGGTTATCTAGCTGCTCCCTAATTTTGTCGGCCTAATTTAGAGACAACCTGTAGAGTGTTAGTTGGGAGACCGGAAGAAGAAAGACCTTTGGGGGGCCGATACGTAGATGGGAGGATTATATTAAAATGGATTTGAGGAAGGTGAGATATTATGATAGAGACTAGATTAATCTTGCACAGGATAGGGACCGATGGCAGGCTTATGTGAGGGCGGCAATGAACCTGTGTGTTCCTTAAAAGCAATTTGTAAGTAAGTACTATTATTATTATTATTATTATTATTATTATTATTATTATTATTATTATACAATAATTATTAATGTTATTATACAGTAATTATTAATGTAATAATGGTAATGATTTACGTAAAATATTATTCAAGCAAGGAAACACAAGCAAAAGAAACTAGCTATAATATATCGTAATAATTATCAACAAGTATAATAAAATTAATATGTCGGCATTTTTACATACGAAATTAGTGGAATGCTTTCTCCTTTAGACAACCTCGTGTGCTCGTGGGGTAGGCGTACCATACATTAACACTGATTTGGGACATGAGTGGAAGGTTTCAAAATTGTAGTTTTAACCACATCTAAGAAAATGGTACTATGTTTCTAAAACTGTTAAGTAAAGAAATGTAATTTAAAATTATTTACCTTGAAGTGAAATGGACTCGTGAATGTGCATTATATTAATCACATCTAAGAAAATGGTACTATGTTTCTAAAACTGTCAAGTAAAGAAATGTAATTTAAAATTATTTACCTTGAAGTGAAATGGACTCGTGAATGTGCATTATATTAATCACATCTAAGAAAATGGTACTATGTTTCTAAAACTGTTAAGTAAAGAAATGTAATTTAAAATTATTTACCTTGAAGTGAAATGGACTCGTGAATGTGCATTATATTAATCACATCTAAGAAAATGGTACTATGTTTCTAAAACTGTTAAGTAAAGAAATGTAATTTAAAATTATTTACCTTGAAGTGAAATGGACTCGTGAATGTGCATTATATTAATCACATCTAAGAAAATGGTACTATGTTTCTAAAACTGTTAAGTAAAGAAATGTAATTTAAAATTATTTACCTTGAAGTGAAATGGATTCGTGAATGTGCATTATATTAATCACATCTGAGAAAATGGGACATATGTTTCTAAAACTGTTAAGTAAAGAATATATAATTAAACATTATTTACCGGAAATTGAAATGGACTCGTGGTCTATTAAACAGAACAGTTCATTGCTGGTATCATTGTAAACCTGTCAATATTTTCAACCTAGAATTTTTTAATTTCTTAAGGCCAAAGATCGAAATTTTGATTTTGGCCAACTACATAATGTGTTTCCTTTAAACACCGTATACAGAAATTAAAATACTTTAAACAGTCGAATTATGAAAGATTTTCAATATCTGATAATCAAATAGCTCTTATTTTTAACGAGACGCTAAATCATTTATAAATCTTCAATTTGAAAGGAAAGTCCGATGAATATTGGTGAATCCTAGTTTTTTTCTGAAATCTCTGGCACGGTTTAACAAGTTAAAGTGACGGGCGTGGAATTACAGTTACAAATAAATTAAGAGATCAGAACAATCTAGAAATTACATAACACAGACTCTTGAATAATGAAACAAACTTAATCTTTGTTTGCATTTGCATGGATGAGCAAGAACGAAAGCTCATACCTCAGAGTTGAGTTGCTATAAAAGTCCAACAATAGTCTACAGGGATCACAGGCAAACAAGCGTTTACGAGATGAAGCTCGCAGTAAGTACTAGCTCTAAGAACTGCACAGTGAAAATACAGTGTATTTTTTAATTCGGTTATTTAATGACACAGTATCAAATATTAGATTATTTAGAGTCATGGAATTGGTGTTAGTTAGATGGTATTTGGCGAGATTAGACCGAGGAATTCGCCATGGCATTACCGGATATTCGACTTACGGTTCGACAACATTCGAACTTCATATTAGTAATATTAATTATTTCTAACATTCTTTGAGTGCACTAGATTTTAATATTTATGGTTAAAAATGTCTTTATTTAGTGATAATGAATAATAAAATGGAAGATAGCGTGAAAAGCACATAGTTGAATTTCAAATTTGTGAACAAGATAGCTAATGTAGAACTTAATTCCAATTATGTTTTCGGAGCTATATTGTTAAAAATAATTACGGCCTAATAAAGAAGCGAAAAGTCTGCAGTATCTAATGTTTCAGTGCCCAAAATTTCCTTCTATTGAAACCGAGATGTTTTTGCTAGAGTTTGTTCAACACTCTGGTTTGGTATAAACTTAACAGAATTAGGCAACTACTAAAAGTAAAACAGGAATCAAACTATAAACGTAGAAATAATATAGAAATTAAGCTTTTGGGTAATCGTGAAAGCTTAAAAAACACATATGGAAATAATACTGTATGTCTAAATTATTAATGGATATAGTACCGCATAGCTCGGTATAGTCTATATATATAATTTTTTATTTCATTAATCGATTCAGGCCATTCAACCTTCTCTCTTAGTTCAGTATTCGCTGAGAATACATCCTGCCGGATGCATACAATAAGCTACCGGTTAGGCACTAATCATAACCCAAAAAATATAAGCGTAATATATTTGCGTAAATAATTACACTGCTGTAGTGATCTTATTTGCATAATGTATCCTACAAATGTGTCCTTACTCACACATCTCTTTGGTCTAAAGTACGGAAGTAGCCTACTGTTGAAAAATTATATTTAAAAGACTATTACTTAAAAATCTTTAAGCATGATTTAGCACAAGACATTACCTTATCAAAATAAAGCACAAAATTAATGTTAATATTTGAACAAGATTTTAATGTTATATAACAAATTACAGTGTAGTACAAAATTATATCCAAGACGGTTCGCCGGTAAAAAATAATCTGATGTGAAGACTGGTTCTCGATTTTCATTTTAAAGTAGAGAAATGAAGTAGTCATCTTGTTACAGCAATTTTATCTATAATTAATTATTTGATGCTTGAGCTATTATTGAATTAAAGAGTTACTTCAGCCTTTCTTAAATTATTGAACTTAATTAGGGTTTATAATTTAATGTTTTAGATAAAAAAAAATTGGCGGTGAAATGAAAATAACAAAGTTTAACGAAACAAATCTGAAGAAATTTATCCTGTACCTGCTTTAATTAACTAATTAAGATGTTTATGAAGTGGATGTGTGAATTATCTTCAAACTACGAAAGCGGCAACTTAACTGTCTGGCCGATGCGATCCCGCGCGCTGGTTAAAGAAAGAACGCGTGTTATCGGGGATTCGACACGCCACAAACTCTCGACTTAGCTCGCCATACTCTAGTTTCTTATCATGGAAGGGTTCTTCATGAAAAAGGATAGGTTTTCTGAAACTCAAATATCTGTTATTTTGGATATTTACATACCCATACAGATGAACTGAAACCTCGTCACAAGGAGAATATAGTCTATTTTGCCATCATAAATTATTACTTATTTGAATATTATTAATTCATTCATAGTTGTCTGCCCAAGAGTAGGTCTTCACTACAAAGCCGACATTCTCCAATCCTTTCTCTTTCCCGTCTTCCTCTTAATCTACTCATATGAGCAACATATCTTAATGTTGTCTATCATCTGATACCTTCTTCCGCCCCGGACATTTCTCCCATTCACCATTCTTTCCATTGCATCCTTCAGTAGACAGTTTCTTCTTAGACAGTGACCCGGCCAATTTATTTTTCTCTTCTTGATCACTTTCAGTAATTTACTTTCTTCACACACTCTTTCTAGTACAGGTTAATGTCTCATTTTGTCTGTCCAATTCACATGCTCCATTCTTCTCCATATCCACAGTTCAAAAAATTCTATTCGTTTCACTTCACTTCATCGTAATGTCCATATTTCTGCCCCCCATACCAAACCACACTTCATACAAAGAACTTCACTATTCTCATTGTAAGTTCTTTTTCAAGAGATCGTTTTTCTATTAAGAGCTTCTTTTGCCATTGCTATATTAATATTATAATACCAATATGATATGATCCATAATTTGTAATATTTTTGCTTTTAGGGGTAATTTGTTGTGTGATAATAGCTATGTCAGTGGCTACTAATTATAATTAACCACTAATTTTAGTACTCTATTTCATTTATTTTTAACTTGGAAAGAAAAATTTAATTAACGAATTAATATTACATTTTGTAAGAATATTTTATAATTCCAGTTTTAACTCAAATATATTCTAATATGTATAAATGTTAATGAAAACCAATGCATAGAAATATTTCTCTACGAGAGTCTAGTAAATACTCTGTAATGAAGGAGGCCTACAGGAATTTTTGGAAAGGGACGTGTGTTTCAAGATCACTATTTCCTTTATAGCTATATTTAAGAATTAATTCTTATTATAACATATTTTAATAAAAACAGTATACCTAATTGTTTGATACATAAATTCATTTACGCAATTCAAATTCGAAGTGTCTCTATTTCATATTTCATAATACATTAATGTTGACTTTATGACGGAAATATATATCGATTCGTTTCTTCTGATAGTGTATTTTTAGTTTCGACCGTTTGTGCTTCGCTGCGTAATTTGTCTTACTCACTTATTCAGCACTTGTTTGGTTAGACTAAAATTGATAGATAATCAAGATTGCGTTCAATTTTTATATAATATTTATGTTTATAATCTATTTTTAAATTCACATGAAATTTTGTTGTTTGTTTCAAGTATAAAATCTTTTATCACAAACTTGACTTGATAATTAAGTTTTGTCCCATAGATGATAAAGCTATAACGTTAGACTAACAGAAAGCAATCGTATCATGTTTTACTTATCTTCAAACGTTAAGACCTGTCTTCGGCCACAACTTTTTCTCTATAATCGTCCCTGTAATTTCAAACCACAAGATATAATTTACGAACTAAACGAAACTAAAATCATAAGACCATTTCCCATTGTGACGTTTTCTCTGCTTTGCAAGAGCTTCTATTAGACCTTGTAAGAAACGTAATTCTCTTAACCATTTCTAGATTTGCATCGTCCTGTTGGTAGCGGCGTCCTTAGTTCTGGCTGAAGACCAGAAGAAGGACAAGAAGACAGATAAGAGAGGACTCCACGACCTGGGTTATGGAGGTGGTGACTTCGGACACGGAGGAGGTTTGTCCCTGGGAGGCCACGGAGGAGGTTTCTCTCTAGGAGGCCATGGTGGAGATCTTTCCTTTGGAGGTCATGGAGGAGGTCTGTCTTTCGGAGGTCACGGAGGTTCTTCACTGGGAGGTCTAGGAGGAGGCCAATCCTTGGGTGGGGGTGGTGGCCTTGGAGGTGGTGAAACGAACGTGAGATCTATCACCATCACCAAAGAAGTTAGAGTACCCATTCCTCAGCCCTACCCAGTCCACGTCGAGAACAAAGTTCCCGTCCCTGTCAAGGTTCCTGTTCCCGTGCATGTAGATAAACCCTACCCAGTTCCTGTGTCCAAACCCTACCCCGTATATGTAGAGAAGAGCGTCCCTTATCCTGTAGAGAAGTCCGTTCCATACCCAGTCAGTGTACCCGTCAAAGTTCCTGTTCCTGTCCCTCAAGCTGTTCATGTTCCCAAACCATACCCTGTGAAAGTTCCCGTCCCTCAACCTTACCCCGTGAAGGTTCCTGTTGTGGTAGAGAATAAAGTTCCAGTGATCGTCAGCGATGGTGGATTCGGTGGAGGTCTAGGAGGAGGCTCCGGTCACGGCATTGGAGGTTCTGGAGGTTTCGGCTTTGGTGGTTCAGGCGGTCACAGTTTCGGTGGCTCAGGAGGCCACAGCTTTGGTGGCTCTGGAGGTCATAGTTTCGGTGGTTCAGGAAGCCACAGCTTTGTTGGTTCTGGAGGACATGGTTTCGGTGGCCATCACTAAATATGAAACACATAATACATACATTACTTCATATTTTGCAATGTCTGATGAACACATGAGCTTGCGTGTTCTTCTAGTTTTGATACAATTTTTCACGATGTAATATTTATTGCCATAATTGTGATTTCGAATATAATGCTTCATGTTTTAATCCAAACTTTGTAATATAATAAAGATATTATTTGATATGGAATTTGTCTCTCTGAATTATACATAGATCTGACTGTGGTTCACGAAAAGAGATACAGCTTAAACAACATGATTGGAGGAAATGACTTAGAGGTATTCAATAAATCTCTTCAGTTGAATTGTTAAAGCTGTATCTATTTCGTATAAAAATAAATTCTACAGATACATTTTCTAATATATACCGGAAGAAACAATACATTCCTTCATAATCCGCTACTGTCACTCTGTCACTTCCTTCCTGATTACCACATCATAAAAATCATTGTAATTTTAAAAACGCAGAATACTTTTATATTTTATTGTTGCTATTTTTAGCGTCTAAGTCCTCTAAATTTGTTCTGAAAGATATCTGCAGTCTCATTCGAAAAGCTAGTGTAAGTCAAAGGCACTCGCTATCTGACTTGGGTAGCAACTACAGTATTATAATTTTGTAATTAAAATGACTGCTTTTAGCTGAAATTGAATTTGCGAATTATCGAGTTATTTTAGAAGACAGAATATATCTTATTAAGGATATCCACATGGAGGTGAAACCTGAACACTGGACAAGGAAAACATGAACGGATTGCAATGAAAATGTGTTTGCTAAGGTCTACTGCGAATATTACAGAGACGGACGTATTAAAAAATATTATTCGACAAAACTTCATGATACAAAAATAATAATGGGTTACAGGCATGAAATGGCTGAAACATTTATAGGATAAGAGAAATTTCTTCAATATGAACCAAAAAAACGAAGAAATGCAGAACTAACTATGAATAATGAAAGGTTAGAACTGAAGGCGTAATGAGTTAAAGCTTTAAGCATGAAGAAGATATTTATCCGCAAAGTATAAAATAAAGTGAAACTATTACCAGTTAGGCAATACATTTTGCTTATAGCCCTCTTTTAATCAGGAATAAGTATGTTTTTAATTGCCGTAACTTAGCTATGTCTCTCAAATAACTTACATTGTCAACTTTTTAAAGTTGAAACTTGAAGTGTTACTGATGTACATTTTGTATATTAAGTTTACATATTACATTTGAGTATAGCATCGTAACAGGCCATTTGAAGGGAAGAAGAAGAAGAAGAAGAAGAAGAAGAAGAAGATTTAAGTATAATATGGTAACCAAGCCGAGCGAGTTGACACAGACGTTAACATTTCAGACTCGCATTCGAGGGGTCACGTGGCCGATCAATCTGTTTGGGACCTTGCATGGTTCCCCTCACAAAATCAAATGCCGGATTGGAAATTTACATATCTTACAAACTTACTTACAAATGGCTATAAGGAACCCGCAGGTTCATTGCCGCCCTCACATAAGCCCGTCATCGGTCCCTATCCTGTACAAGGTTAATCCATTCTCTGTCATCATATCCCACCTCCCTCAAATCCATTTTAATATTATCCTCCCATCTACGTCTCGGCCTCCCGAAAGGTCTTTATCCCTCCGGCCTCCCAACTAACACACTATATGCATTCCTGGATTCGCCCATACGTGCTACATGCCCTGCCCATCTCAAACGTCTAGATTTTAAGTTCCTAATTATGTCAGGTGAAGAATACAATGTGTGCAGTTCTGCATTGTGTAACTTTCTCCATTCTCCTGTGACTTCATCCCTTTTAACCCCAAATATTTTCCTAAGAACCTTATTCTCAAACACCTTTAATCTCTGTTTCTCTCTCAAAGTGAGAGTCCAAGTTTCACAATCACACAGAACAATCGGTAATCTAACTGTTTTATAAATTGTAACTTTCAGATTTTTTGACAGCAGACTAGATGACGAAAGCTTCTCAACCGAATAATAACAGGCATTTCCCACATTTATTCCGCGTTTAATTTCCTCCCGAGTGTCATTTATATTTGTTACTGTTGCTCCAAGATATTTGAATTTTTCCCTCATAAAAGAATATACCATGATTCTTAATTCTCATTAGTCACCAATAGCATAAACAATAATAAAAAATCTAAAATCAGCTATATGAACCTAAAAATGTATAGCACACGACAATAGAAACAGACGGCCTACTAACATACCCAAAGATTCTAAACATGTGATATGACCACAGATGGTAAAGCGTGTAAAAATAAAATTAATAAAACACGTATATAGTGTAGTAGAACTAATGAGACTGACAGTGAAGGTAATGAGATGATTTGCATGTTTAGAGATAGCTTAACCATATTTATTTTTTACAGGGGTACGATATCAGAATTATATACACAGACGCATATTGAAGGAGGCGATAGAATACATTAAAATAAATAAAAATCCATTATGCCTTTTGTAATTAAATGCGTGGTTGATCAGAAAATTAAACTAGGTATCTGCGCGTAGTTTGGCAACAGAGCATCGCCAGCTTACCTACGAATTCACATACATACAGCGTTCCGTCCCTTATACTGTAGTAAGGTTGCCAGACTTTCTATGACAGGAAATGACAGTACGTGTCAATCTGTTATTTAATTTACAACAAACCGTCCACATTATTTAAAAACTGCAAACGGATATATTTCTTATCAGTTTCTCTAATGTTTAGAGTAAAAATGCGAATCGTACGGGTAATAATTATCAAGTAAAATAGTGATAAGATTTAGGACAAATTTATTGTTTTCTCAGAAAATTATTTATTAACTGGGGCTAATACGTATTAGAATTTTTTGTTGTAGGCCTACTCTGTCCAGACTTTTATTACTTTCACAATATAATATATATTCAAAGTACCTACTGTAATCTGTACATTTCGAACTGGCGGATCAAGGTCAAGTAATGGACTGCATTTACCACGTGTGCTTACCCCAATCCTAGACCATTCTCCTCAACTAAAGGCAGTTGGGACAGCCGCAGTTACCATTGCTTCAGTTTAGAGTTTTCAGTTCAGTGACTCGTTCGTGTTTGTACCTTTGTTCCAGTTCGGAATACACAGATAATAGCTATGTCAACTCCATTACTTTTGTCGGATTTATCATGGTTCTCCGACATGCCTGTTTTCCGTGGATATATCCTACTCTCTCGAATGAGTGGCAGCCCTGTCGCGTAAGTTGGTAGGACAGTATTATGAGAAATGATGAAGGATTAATTAGGATTGAGAGTGAGACGTGTTGTAGTCCTTTGAAATTGTTATTATCCTAGCAACAGCCAGAAGGGATTTGGGAAACCACGAACAACTCAAGTCAGGATAGGCGACACCTGAAACCGAATTCTGGATTTTCAGAATAGAAGATGAAAGTTGTAAGTATTTAATGCAGCGTGCTTATCACACTAAAAATACCCACAAGTCCTTATTTTGAATTGTTCGTATGCAAATGAATTAATGTAAATTATTCTGATCTTCACTTAACTTGATATCTCGATGGCCTGACCCGAAACGGATCCATGAAATTAGACTTACATTAAAGTCAGACATGTAGTCTGGCCGGCACTCGTGAATCCGATGTAGACATGTGGACCACACTGCCTGAGCCATAACAGAGATCCCATCCTTCAGGAGTACGTAATATGCCCCAGGGGCCTAAGCACTAGATTTCCTATGGGAACCGATACGGCGTAGTAGTTTCTCGTCGGTACGGACCCGGTTATGTGGATAATTATGATTTATGTACATAATATTACAATTATGACAGGAAAAAAATCTGCTCTAAAATCGATTTCATTCACCAGTAATTTCATCTGAACTGTCCAGTCCCTCAACTTTGGTTTAGAGCACATAAATTCTACAAGTTTTCCGATGTGAAAGCTGCAAGCGTAGGAACAATTAGACTACAAAGAATATACAAATATTAATAGGATAATTTCACCACTCCATTGGTAGGCAGTGAATAATGAAAGAGAAAATTACTTTTAGTGTTGTTCTGAGCATTGTTATTTTGTCGGTTCGATTAAGAATATAGAATGTTTCGTACGCGTGAGCAAGCATTTAATTATATCCATTAAGATCGTTATCTGTATTAACTGTTCTTTCATCAGTACCGACAATTAAATGTTGTGCCTAAATGGAACCAGGTTAGTGGAAAATAGCCTTATCTTGAAATTAATAATTTTATTACCGTATAATTTCAGACATAATTGTATTTAAAAGATACAGCATGCCAGAATCGGATAGTCACGTTTCACATTCTTCAAAGAGGGACATTAAATCATGCTTGCAAACTAGACCTTCAAGAGAAAAAGAATATGAATACTGGTATAACTTTCAATCTCTATCATAAACATTATTGTTGTTTAGTCAACTGTCCGAAGACGGTCTGCACCCCACAAGTGATACAAATAAGGCATCACTCATGAGGCAACTAGACCAGGCGATAATGGGGTAGGGTAGCCAGTTCCTTTCCCCCTCCATTGCATAAATTGCTGACTAGCTGCATAATTATTACACTAATCAGACTTCAGACATATACAAACAATAAATTATTCTTCCTCAAAACACATTTCGTCAAGTGAGATGTATAGTCTTAGACATAAAAAATAATAAAGCTTCTGTAGCGTGAATTCTTTCTAAGTCCACTTCAGGCAGCGCCTGGTTCACACGAATAAGGAAAATATTTTTATTTTGCACATAATTTACTCCTTGAATATTACTTCGTTATAGACTATTCATAACACTTGATCTATTATTTTGTTTTATTGAGGTATTACTTGTCAATAAGGTTATTACGCACAATATATTTAACTTTATTTCAATCGGTAATTATGTATGGAATTATAGGATGGGGTAGCTTATTTAAATCCAATTTTAATCCACTTTATTTATTACACAAGAAAATAATTAAAATATGTCTTCATAAACCTATTGATTTTCCATCTCAAAAATTGTTTTTAGACTTTAATGTTATTAAATTAAGACAAATTTATTATTCTGTATTAATAAAATTCAGACATAAAAATCTAAATAATTTTGAATTTTATTCTCTTAGTTATGAAACAAAAGGCAGGGCCTTTGAATTCTTTAAGATTGTTCGAACCAAAATGCAACACTGCAACAGTATGTAATCATAGTGGCTAGTAATTTAGGCCCAAGAATATATAACAAATTTATATTTAAATATCCTAATCTTGTCAATTCTAATAGTTTTAGTGTATTAAATTTAAAACGTTATATATGAATTTTATAACAATTGAAAAATTGTAAATTTAAATTTATATATTCTTATTGCGTAGTAGACATAAGACAAATTGTATTATATATTTCTTAATTTCAAATCAGGAATCTGTCCCTGAGCACGAGTTCTCCTCTTTCAGGGGCGAGCTAAAGTTTTTCTGTTTATATTATATTTTATGTTACAATTATTAGCAAAATATATAAATAAATAAAATAAATTAACAGACAGAAAAAGCAACAAACAAAGAAAACAAAGGAAAAACAGAGCGGAGTCGAGCTTAAGAAATTCCTTCATGTGTAAACCTAAGCTCCCACAGAATCAATCGAAGTCAAAAAAGAAGAATAAAGTAAAGTAAGGTACATAATAAAATAAGAATGATATTGAAATTCTCTTTTCTATTGCGTTACAGTGCGAAATAGGAGGTAATAGCAAGTGGCTGGGAAACATCTGATGCACCCAGAAATTGTTTCTCAAACCGGTGCAGGGTAACTTTAAGATACTTATGCAAGAGACTCTTTTGCCTTTTGCTAGACCAGAATTGCGAAAAGCAACAAATATATAATGAAATAAATAGACAGTTACTAGAATAAATAAATTTAGAGTGTTAAAGAGTGACATTTGAATTAGTGTTATGACCTGTAATATTTGAAAAGGCAGGGATTTTGAATAGTCTAGTGCTAGGTGTCCGTATTAATTTATTAATAGCATATTCACAGAGTTTGTTTTAAGGATTAGGACTAGAGATAAGATTAAGATACACAGCAAATAACTTGGCTTACATTTTTTATTTGTATTTCTTAATTAAATAGTTACATTTATCAGTACAAAAATTTGAGAATAAATTAGTCACTATCAATTTTTTTTGTGACAAGTCGGACTTAGAAATTTAATAATTATTCGCTACATAAGATACGGTGACGCAAATCGGAAACGAAATGATTGAAGTTGTACAATAACTATTACGAAAAGTCTGCAATTTCCTGCGATAGCGTTGGCTAATGATGTCCACTGAAATCGAATCCTCCATGACCTCCCAGACCTCCACCAAGACCTCCATGACCTCCAAGACCTCCTTCATAACCGGCGTCATGTCCCTTGATGAAAACTGGTACCTTCTTCTCTACAACCACTGGCACCTTCACGGGGTATGGGTGGGGTACGGGCACCTTCACTGGGTAGGGCTTAGGAACATGGACAGGGTGTGGCACAGGGATGGGGACCTTGACTGGCACTTTCACTGGATACGGAACTGTCTTCTCTACAGGGTAAGGTATCTTCTTCTCCACATACACTGGGTAGGGTTTGGGTACGTGAACTGGGTATGGCTTGTCGACGTGTATGGGAACTGGTACCTTGACAGGGAATGGGACCTTCTTTTCTACGTGCACTGGGTAAGGGTGAGGCACAGGTACTTTAACTTCTTTGGTTATAGTGATGGCTTTGACGTGGGCCTCGTGGTGAGATTCACCGCCACCGAAGCTACCGCCTCCGAAAGAATGGCCTCCTAGTGACAATCCTCCTCCGTGACCTCCCAATGATAGACCTTCGTGGCCTCCAAAGGATAGACCTCCGTGACCTCCGAAAGACAAGCCTCCATGACCGAAGTCTCCACCTCCATAGCCCAGGTCGTGGAGTCCTCTCTTTTCTGTCTTCTTGTCCTTCTTCTGATCTTCAGCCAGAACTAAGGACGCTGCTATCAGCAGGACACTGCATATCTATAAAGAGATAGTAATTGGTGTAATTGAATAGTTCAAGTAGCCTTTAGCCTCTAATATAATTTTTTCCTTACAAAAATGCTGGTATTTTCCACATATTGTCTAACTAAAGCACATTTGTAACATATGGATTTAAAGTACATGGCGCTTTTGCATACATAATGTGGCCAATTGATATTGACTTCTAAAGTTCTTAGTTTATTCCGGATATTGAGATTATCGATTTAATCTCTATGTAGTATTTAACTATATATATATATATATATATATATATATATATATATATATATATATTACGAATTTGATTTTTGCACTCTTAATTTTTTTTTACAAAGATATTTAACAATTCAAGGGCGCTACTGCCACTGTTACATTGGAAAATTTGAGTTCTGTTAGAGCAAATAAGGAAAGTTATTATTTCTCACGTGAATAAAAAATAGTTGTATTAATTTTTTTGTATATAATAACTGACAATTTTAAGTGTGTGTCTCAATTAGGATAATGAAATTTTACGTTGCTATTACGTATACAATAATAATTTCTTAATTCTTCTTTGAATTTTTTTTATTCGTTTAATATGTATGTAACATTTCTAAGAAATGTAACTGTAATTAATTCAAAAAACCTTTGTAAATTTTAACTCTAATTGGAAAATAGTTATAATACAAGTTCTGTGCTATTCACTACTTCCTTTTTTGTACTTTGCCTTCAGGAGGAAAATGAATATTCATGAATTTTGAAAGTGGATGTTAATGTTTCGTGGAATTTCATTACAGTTCAACAAGACACCGATAACAGAGGTGGACAATAGAGTAAAACTTCTAACTCAATAATAATAATAATAATAATAATAATAATAACAGTAATAAGTGATAGCAATAAATTTAAGTGCATAATATAATGAAAACCAAGGAATTACACTGAAATTATATGAACAAAATTTCAACATCTTAAATAATAAGCCTTTTTTCAGTATTTAGAATTAATGAGTATGCGACTCGTAATCCTTGATAGTACTTACCGAGAGCCTCATGTTGCTGTGTGTATGTTTGTGTGGATCAGCAACGTGAAGCTTCTGCCATCTCCGTCGGTTGTTTCTGCTTTTATACCCAGGTACTTTAGATCGGGTGCCTTCCGTACGCTTTCTACATAGGATTGTGGATTTCTTTGTTTTGCACCTATCGTAAGTACGTATCTTCTCATCTGTGTCGAAAGCTGTTGATTTTAAGGTGTTTCATATTCGAACTTCGCATTAGGCCTGTACCTAATAAATTTTCTCTCAACTGTACAAAAAAATACTGTTTTAAATTAATCGCTAAGTTTCTAAAGAATGAACATTTCGTATCCTCCATAACCATATGAACTCTCGAACATAATATACAGGGTCTTTCATAAGTAACGAGTCTATCGAAAAATTAACTATTTTGGATAATTTTTAATTGATGTTTATCCTCAAGAGAAAGAACCTTTTCCGGTGCCGTACAGTTGATTTGGAAACAAACATCCCCCTCTCCGCGCCGCCAGATCTAATAAACGAAAGAATGGTTAGTGTTTTGAACCTTCCTTTATTAAAACACACAAATGTAAAAACAGTTTCAATTTGTTGACAAATTATGGTGTACAATTTTCAAAATGCCTTCCGTTCTGCGGAATGCACAAATGTAAACGACGTATTAACTCTTCAAGGACTCAGTTGAGAATGTCAGGCGTAACAATTTGTATCGTGTGTTCAATTCGTCCCACTAATTCAGAAATTATGCATGTCTTAGTTGCATAGACACGATCCTTGATGAATCCCCAGAAAAAAAAAGTGCAGGGGAGTCAAATCAGGTGATCGCGGAGACCAACGAATTGGGCTTGTGCGACCGATCCACCTGCCTGGAAACACACGCTTAATTTGAGCGGCACTGTTTCCAAGTTCAAATCAGGCAGCAATTTTTTTTTTCTGCAATAACGTTAAACGGCTGCGTGGCATTTTATCATTCCAGTCTATCACAAAATGTGTATAGGCATGGCCGTGTGCCATTGTCCTTGAAGTATAAAAGGCCATGTTCCAAGTCATTTTAAGTCCTTGGCATATATAAGGCCATGCTCCATGTCATTTTAAGTTGGCATCAAACGCATATCACACATGGATAAGCAGCTTCCTCTAGCGGCGGGGGGAGAGGGTATTTGTTTCAAAATCGACTGTACGGCACCAGGAAGTGTTCTTTCTCTTGAGGATGAACAGAATTTCAAGAAATTATCGAAAATAGTTGATTTTTCGATGGACTCATTACTTATGAAAGACTCTGTATTGCGGGATTTTTTTTTTCTTCACAACAAATAAAGTCCGTATTTTATCCAGTGAATACAATGGTGGATATTTATATTGTTGATGCTAATATTTCTTCTTCCTACCACGTATTAAGCCTGTTGACCTGTTACGTTCTCACTTCATCGTATCAGAGGACGGCCAAAAGATCTTGTTCCTAAAGGGCGGTAATTTAGTGGTTGGCGTGGTATCTTTGTTCTAGGCATCCTGAGTACATGAGATTTCTGTCTATAATTTTGAATTTTATCTAAAATTGGGTCAATATTTAAATCTTTCAAAATATCCAAATTTGTGTTCTTGTCTAATCTAGTACAGCCAGCGGTTCTTCTTAAAACCTTCATTTCACTGGCAATGATTCGGTGTTCTTCATATTTACGTAAGGTCCAAACTTCACTTCCATACATGAGAAAGATCTCGTCAATGTTTTATGACTTTAATTCTTATATGTTTTTGGAAAAGAGAAGTTTTGAAAAGGTTATTAATGATATTCATTGCATAGTTCAAGTAATTCAAATTTGTAGAAATATCTTTTCCTTGTCCTTGGTGATTGGAGAATTAAGAGAAAGATTATCAGTAGACAAGCGAGTAGAGCAACAAGTTAATATCACTAAATTCAATATTTTGAAATTAAAGGACGAGGAAGCTAAGCAAAATTATCAGGTCGAAATTTCGAATAGGTTTGCCACTTTAGAAAGTTCCGACGAAGTTGACAAAGAATTAGATGTTAATAGCGTGTGGGAAAATATCAGAGATAGTATCAAAATTGCAGCTGAGCAGAGCATAGGTTATTATGAAACTAAGAAAAAGAAACCGTGGTTTGATGAAGATTGTTGCATGGTAGTAGAAAGAAGGAAACAGGCAAAATTGAAATTCTTACAGGATCCAGTTGAGGAGAAGAGAGATAATTATTTCAATGAAAGACGGGAAGCAAGTCGTACACTTAGGAATAAAAAGAGAGGTTACTTGAAGGAAAAACTGAATGAGGTAGAAACAAATAGTAAGAATAAAAACATTCGAGATTTATATAAGGGTATAAAGGAATTTAAGAACGGATATCAGCCAAGGGTAAACGTGATCAAGGATGAGAATGGTGACTTGCTTGCAGACTCTCCATCAATCCTAAACAGATGGAAAAACTATTTTGCGCAACTACTAAATGTACATAGGCCAAATAGAAATGATCGGGACGAAATTGAAATACAAACTGCTGAGCCATTTATACCCGAACCCACGCTTTCAGAAGTCGAAATTGCGATAGAAAATCTGAAAAAGTACAAGTCTCCAGGTATCGATCAAATTCCAGCAGAATTAATACAAGAGGGTGGGAGTGCATTATATAGCGAAATTTATAAACTTGTACTTGCTATTTGGGAAAAGGAAATTGTACCAGAACAATGGAAGGAGTCCATAATTGTACCTATTTTTAAAAAGGGGGACAAAACCAACTGTGGTAACTTTCGAGGAATATCACTTTTGTTGACGTCGTACAAAATTTTGTGCAATATTCTTTTGAGAAGATTAACTCCGTACGTAGATGAAATTATTGGGGATCATCAGTGCGGTTTTCGGCGTAATAGATCGACTATTGATCAGATTTTTTGTATTCGACAGATAATGGAGAAAAAATGGGAGTATAAGGGTACAGTACATCAGTTATTCATAGATTTCAAAAAGGCTTATGACTCGGTTAAGAGGGAAGTATTATATGATATTCTTATTGAATTTGGTATTCCCAAGAAACTAGTTCGATTAATTAAAATGTGTCTCAGTGAAACATACAGCAGAGTCCGTATAGGTCAGTTTCTATCTGATGCTTTTCTAATTCACTGCGGGCTAAAGCAGGGAGATGCACTATCACCTTTACTTTTTAACTTCGCTCTAGAATATGCCATTAGGAAAGTTCAGGATAACAGGCAGGGTTTGGAATTGAACGGGTTACATCAGCTTCTTGTCTATGCGGATGACGTGAATATGTTAGGAGAAAATACACAAACGATTAGGGAAAACACGGAAATTTTACTTGAAGCAAGTAGAGCGATCGGTTTGGAAGTAAATCCCGAAAAGACAAAGTATATGATTATGTCTCGTGACCAGAATATTGTACGAAATGGAAATATAAAAATTGGAGATTTATCCTTCGAAGAGGTGGAAAAATTCAAATATCTTGGAGCAACAGTAACAAATATAAATGACACTCGGGAGGAAATTAAATGCAGAATAAATATGGGAAATGCGTGTTATTATTCGATTGAGAAGCTCTTATCATCCAGTCTGCTGTCCAAAAATCTGAAAGTTAGAATTTATAAAACAGTTATATTACCGGTTGTTCTGTATGGTTGTGAAACTTGGACTCTCACTCTGAGAGAGGAACATAGGTTCAGGGTGTTTGAGAATAAGGTGCTAAGGAAAATATTTGGGGCTAAGCGGGATGAAGTTACAGGAGAATGGAGAAAGTTACACAACACAGAACTGCACGCATTGTATTCTACACCTGACATAATTAGGAACATAAAATCGAGACGTTTGAGATGGGCAGGGCATGTAGCACGTATGGGCGAATCCAGAAATGCATATAGAGTGTTAGTTGGGAGACAGGAGGGAAAAAGACCTTTAGGGAGGCCGAGACGTAGATGGGAGGATAATATTAAAATGGATTTGAGGGAGGTGGGGTATGATGATAGAGACTGGATTAATCTTGCACAGGATAGGGACCGCTGACGGGCTTATGTGAGGGCGGCAATGAACCTTCGGGTTCCTTAAAAGCCATTTGTAAGTAAGTATAGCGTAAAATAATGATAAGCCAAATATTTAAAACATGAGACCTCTTCTACAAGCTTATTGTAAAGGCAAATTTTGTTCGAAGAAGATTTTTCCGATGAATTCCATTACTTTAGTTTTATTAACTGAAATCTCCATCCCGTATTTCTCAGAAATGAGTTGTAATTGGAAAACAGAACGGTGGAGGCCATCTTCAGAATCTGCTAATAATATTACATCGTAAATAACTTATTGATACTAATTAAATTAATAAATACACTGTTTACAGATGGTGAGTTAGTGTCTTATAAGCTGTAGTATGGATGTCACTGTTCATGAGTGTGAGATGACTCTATGAATGTTTCCCACTGCAGTTCTTGGCGTTTCGAGACTGCGGTCATGGAACCTGCATCTGGTTAAAAGAGGAACAGCCATCTATACGTCTTCCTAACAAAGATGATGGGTGAAATTTCTGTTTTCTACATTTTTCAAGCTACGTCATTGATATTTTGCACACGTCATAACGATGTTATACGTAATGGCGTGGCGAAGTTTCATTTCTGTGAGGGAATTATTTCCTGAGTTATCAACAAAAATACGTATTTTTAAACATTTTCTTATATCAGAATGAAATGTGTCACTAAATTTTTCAGTAAAATATCTGAATTTTTTCGCAAGACCACTTTCATATTTCGAAAAAAAAAAAAAAAAAAAAAAAAAAAAAAAAAAAAAAAACATCACATTAATTTTCCGATATCTATACTAAAAACGGGGGGGGGAATGTATAATCACTGCCTTCCTGAAAATAAAATTGTTCCATCGCCACTATAAATATATATATATTTTTTAAGTATTCATTTAATCATAAAATCCACAGGCTGTTTTCTTAACCACAATGTATAGAAGTCGCAGTAAAAATTTTATGTTGCTAGCATCAAAATTGTAAGAGCCTTTACACTTCAAACCTGACGAAATGTGCTGAAAAAAAACCTGTAAATTTCTATAGAATTAAAATTCAAGGTGCAGCCATTTATATATTGCGTAATGATTTGCTTTAGAGCGACGCAGAGCAGTGATACTTGCTCAACATATAAATAAGAGATGTATGATTATTTTCCACAATAAAACGAAAAGATGGGTTTTTACTGAAAAAAGATCAAAATTTCAACCGTCCCCCCTTAACATGGGCATTGAGGAGATTTATGTAGTGTTTAGATTGAGGCATTCTCTGGAATAAGAAGTTGCTATGCCGTTGTAGGAGATCTAAAGTGTTTTACGCTTTGTATCTCAATTCAAGATTGTGCAGTTGAGTTCTTGTTCCAGAGAACATCCCAGTTTGTTATTCCTTAATTCTAAATTTAAGACGAAACAAATTTTGGGCGTTTTCACAAGCAATATATTAATTTAAAACTGCAAAAAATCATAACAGAACGGCATGACAAACAACTGCATGGATGCTTATACTGAATGTAAACAGCAAATCAAATTTGGATTTTATTAAAGAAACAGCACACATAAGACAGGCACTTCGGACTTTCGTAACGTATTGAAGACGTATTTTTTTATTGTTGAAACAAACCAATATTTGAAAATATTTTCAATTATGCGTCTTTCATGTTTAATAAAACACACTACACCCGGCATTTCGAAGGTTGGGTCTATTTTCGTATTCAGGCGAATGGAGAAATGATGGGGGAAAGAGTATCGTAACCAATGTAGCAAATAGAGATGACTAAATCTAAGGTTTTAATTGTCGTAATAATTATGAATATGTGGGAATCAATAAGGACTTCAACTTGCTGTTCATTCTAAATAATGCTGTCTCCTAAAAAATAATGAAATTTGTATAACAGTAAATTTTAAGAATGTAATAAATAACACTGGTCAACAGTGATTGTTTTAAATCTAACAATTTCTGCTGTTTCTTATGTAATTTCATATGCTGATTCCAAAAATGAAGTCAGAATTTTTCTATCACCCACCAAATTTTTGTAATTTTAGAAAAAAAATGATTTCTTTTTATTGCTATATACAGTCCTTAACGCGCTAATGGAAAGAAAATATTTCAAATATTCTATTTTATTGCTCTAACAATTAACCTATAACTTTACATAATTGTTGCCTGTGAAGTCAGAATTCATAAAAATAAATTTTATTCCTCATTAGACTGTGAGAATTAGTATTAATTTTCAGTTGAGTTGAAAGTGATATTCATGAAACAAGTGTGTTTTCTTATAAAGTGAAACATACCTCGAAATACTGTATAAATATCACATAAACAAATTTTGTTGCGTTTGTGATTAGTTAACTTTGAATTTTACTACACAAGTTAAAAGAGCTTACGAGTGTTCTTTTGATTGAAAAATAGATGAGAACATGAACTGGGCCCCTGAAATCTGTTGTGCCTATGTAATTATATTAACTGTTGGCTAAAAGGATTCCGTCATATGCCTTTTCCAGTTCCAATGATATGCCGGGAACCTAAGGATCATTCAACAGACTGTTATTTTCTAGGAACCACAGATCAGAAGATTACAGAGAACTTGTCAGCGAGCTGTTTCAGAACTGTAACGTGATGAGGTGTCATACCTCTCAAAATAACTTCTTGAATTCTCATTTATTTTTCTTTCCTCAAAACTTTCGGATAGTGAGCGATGAACATGAGGAGTGTTTTCATCAGGATTTTTCTGAAATGGAAAGGCGCTACCAGAAAAAATGGAGCCCAAATTTTCTGTCAGTCTACAGCTGGACACTCAAAAGAGATATAAGCCTAAAATCTATTTCACACACATTTTAGGTAAATAAATATGATTTTAGGTAAAATGTTACAAGGTATCAATACTACAAAAGCTTGAATTACACTTCATATAATTACTCAAAAACCCTGGGTGATCGAAAAATTTTGAAAACAGATTCGAAATTAGCACGAAAAATGCTAGCCTATACGAATCACCCATTCTTTATCTTTTAACAAACAATATGTTCAATTTTGTTGACCAGTGTAATTATGAAAGTTAACGTTTTTCGAAGTTGCGTTAAATATAAGATATAATTTACAAAATATCAGTTGTTTCGTTTTCGGACGTATAGCGAATATCTTATTAATTTTTGGGTCCAAGATACGCAGATTTCAAAAGCGACCGAGGGCTATAGATTTAAAGGGTGATAAATTCTTAACGTGATTTTTCTCCACAAGGGAAATAAATTTCTGAGTCCCTTATCACATATTTACGGTTTGTAAAAGAAAAAGGAACTGTCTCCGATATAGTTGACTCTGATATATTCCTCCGTTTTTTTCCCCTCAGATTTAATCTCAACGCAGTTGAAAATGTCGGTAAATAAGGTGTTATTAATGTCAGTTGTAGAAATCTTCCTAAATTTGGGAGGATTAAATTATGATCATTTATATCTGTGATATGAAAATTCTTATAACTGGATCGCGGATTTTTAGGCTCGTTAAAAGTTACGCAGAAAAATACGTTCTTTAGTTTTAGGCAATATTATCGTTTCAGAGTTCCTTATGTTGTATAAAATTAGTAATTTTAACATAAAATTGTTGCAATTTTTGTCGATATGCTCGACTTAGCTTCTGACTCACACAGTTTTGGAAGGCAACTGAATATAATTTGCAAATGTTTCCAAAAGTCATATCCACCTCAGTGTAGAAGTTGTTGAATGTCTGGATATCATTAAATGCATTCATTTGTGTTTTTTGAGTATATGTAATATCTTACGCATATTTGAAACCAAAAATCCCAAGTCTGCTTATAAATTTATCTCTATCTAAGAAGTATAACTTACACGTAATCGTAAAATAATAATAAAATTAAATAATAGGTTATAATATAAACAGAGATTGTTTCAAGGATTTGGACGAAAGATATGATTAAGTTACACACAAAATAATTTTACTCTAAACGTTATTTGTATTTCTTCAAGAAATAGTTACATTGATCAGTACAAACACATGACAATAATTTAGTGACTATGAATTTTTATATGACAATCAGGCTTACAAATTTTATAACTGTTATAAAAAGTCTGCAGAGTCCTGCGATAGCTTTGGCTAATGATGTCCACTGAAATCGAATCCTCCATGACCTCCCAGCTCTACACCAAGACCTCCATGGCCTCCCAGCTCTACACCAAGACCTCCATGACCTCCATGACCTCCAAGACCTCCTTCGAAACCTGCGTTATGACCCTTGATGAAGACTGGTACCTTCTTCTCTACGACTACTGGCACCTTTACGGGATAGGGGTGAGGTACAGGAACTTTCACTGGGTAGGGCTTAGGAACATGGACAGGGTGTGGCACAGGGACGGGGACCTTGACTGGCACTTTCACTGGATACGGAACTGTCTTCTCTACAGGGTAAGGTACCTTCTTCTCCACATACACTGGGTAGGGTTTGGGTACGTGAACTGGGTAGGGCTTGTCGACATGGACAGGAACAGGCACCTTGACAGGGAATGGAACTTTCTTTTCTACGTGCACTGGGTAAGGGTGAGGCACAGGTACTTTAACTTCTTTGGTTATAGTGATGGCCTTGACGTGGGCCTCGTGGTGGGATTCACCGCCATCGAAACTACCGCCTCCGAAGGAATGGCCTCCTAGTAACAATCCTCCTCCGTGACCTCCCAGGAATAGATCTTCGTGGCCTGGAAGGGACAGACCTCCGAAAGAATGACCTGCATGTCCGAAGTCTCCGCCTCCGTACCCCAGGTCGTGGAGTCCTCTCTTTTCTGTCTTCTTGTCCTTCTTCTGGTCCTCAGCCAGAACTAAGGACGCCGCTATTAGCAGGACACTGCATATCTGCAAAGAGACAGTAATTATTGGTGTAATTGAATATTTCGAGTAATATTTGTCCTCAAATTATTAGCCCTTAATATATATATATATATATATATATATATATATATATTTAAATAATTATGGTGGTAATTTCCTCATATTGTCTAACTAAAACTCTTGGATTTAGAATTCATGGCGCTATTACATGCATAATATGGCCCATTATCAAAATATGTTTTCCAATATCTCTTTCCATACAACTACTAGGATATTGACTTCTGATGTTTTAGTTCATTCCGGATATTGATATTATCGTTTTCTTCTCTATTTTATACCTAATAATGTATTTTAAGAATGTGATTTCTGTACTTTTAATTTTGTTTCTGACAAAGATTTTTAACAAATCATAGGCGCCACTGTCACCGTTGAGTTGGAAAATTTGGGTTCTGTTAGAATAAATAAAGAAAATAATTATTTGTTATGTGAATAAGAAAAAATGTTTATATTAATGTTCTTGTGTATATGTAACAGGCAATATAGGAGTGTTTGTCAGAAGCATAATAATGAAATAATTTTACTTTGCTACTACGTATGCAATAATTTTTGCTTAATTCTCCTGCTAATTTTCGTATTCGTTTAATATATATATATATATATATATATATATATATATATATATATATATATATATATACATATATAACATTTTGAGGAAATGTGACTGTAATAATTTCAAATAATCATTGTAAAGTCACTAATCCAAACTGATTGTATTATAAATTCTAGGCTATTAAAAGACTCATTTATTTTTTGTAGTCGATCTTACTTATACATTATTTTAAATATCTTGAATTCATATTGTTAGGAGAAAAACAAATATTCATCAATTTTGAAAGTGGATATCAATATTTTGTGGAATTTTATTACATTTTAGCAAGGCACTGAAGCAGAGATGGGTAGCAGAGTAAAGTTTCTAACTCAGTAATAATAATAATAATAATAATAATAATAATAATAAGTGATGATAGCAATAAACTTAAGTGCATAATATAATATAAACCAAAGAATTACGCAGAAATTCTGTGAACAAAATTTCAGCATCTTAAAAGATAAACCTTTCTCAGTCTTTAGAATTACTGAATATACAACTAGTGACCCTTGATAGTACTTACCGAGAGCCTCATGTTGCTATGTGTATGTTTGTTGGATCAGCAACGTGATGCTTCTGCCTCCTCATCTGCTTGTTTCTGCATTTATAGACAGGTACTTTAGATTTGGTGCCTTCCGTACGCTTTCTACATAGGATTGTGCTTTTCTTAATCTTACACATAAGTATTATTCTTCTCATCTGTATCCAAAGCTTCTTCCTCCACGGTTGATTTTAAGATATTTCATATTTTAACTTCATATTGTATCTAATAAATTTTCTCTCATATTAGAAAAGTATTTACTTTTATAAATTATTAATTGCTAAGTTTCCAAAAAGAATATTTCGTAACCTCCATAATCATGCGAACACTCGAAACTTGTGTGTGTGTGTTTTGTGTGTGTTTTTTCTTTTTCTTTAATTTAATATTGTAATTAATAAAACCCGCATTTTATTTAGTGGATAAATCGCGGGATATTTATATATTTTTGGTATTCATTAAATTAAGAAATACATTGTAGCCTTAGTCTTATATTCTGCCGTATGCTTGCAACTGCCATTTGAGACTGAGTTGACTTTGAGAAGGTCTTCCATTGCAATTCTTGGAGTTTCGTGGTTGCGGTCTTGGAGCCTCCATCTGGTGAGAAGATGAACAGCCGTCTAGACGTCTTAACACGGGCATTGTCGAGGCTTATGTGCTGTTTAGATTGTGAATCGTACAATTGAGGTGTTCCTAGAATAACATGTTGCAATGCTGTTATAGGAGTAGGTACATCCTTTATGCTCTGTATCTCAATTTATAATTTTTCACTTAAGGAGTTAGGTACAGCTTACAGCAAGAACATTTTTGGAAATATTCAGTATTTATTTCCTCCATTACTGTATCTTGTACAATAATGAAAATTTGGATGTGCAAAACACTGTCCTTCTGCTATATGAAAAAAAGACAATTTTACGATTTAAAAAAATTATTTATATATATTTTTTCATAATTCAGAACGGTGGCTGGTCACTGTGCAGTGATGAAGCATTTCCCTCATATCTCATAAACTTGTTAACTTTTTCATGTTCTATGTCTTTTATTTTATTGCTGAAACTCATGTTTACAATATCGTGCTCTTTCAACTTTTGTTTATTTTGTGTTAGAACAAAATACTGGTATTTGACCATTTTTTAAATTAATTTATTTTTTTATCAGACAATCTATCAAAAGCAGAGAAATGATTTTGCATCATGTTTTAGATATGACATGCATAAATACACACAAAAATTTCATCACAGAATTTTGGACAGTTTTTTAGTCATGAGGGATACGCTTAATCACCGCGCAGTGAACTGTCACCATTTTGAATTTTGAAAAAAAAAATATATACATATAATTTTTTTAAATCGTAAAAAATATTTTATCATATAGCAGAATGACATTGTTTTACACCTACTAATTTTCATTATTGTACAAGATACATTAATGGAGGAAAAAAATGTTGAATATTTCCAAAATTTTACTGCTGTAAGCTGTACCAAACTCCTTAAGATCTTGTTCCAGAGAACACCTCAGTTTCTTATTCCTTAATTCTCAATTTAATATGAAATAATATTTCATAGATTTTACAAGAAAAATTGAACTTGAAATTGCAAGAAAGAATAACAGATCAAAATGACAAACAACTTAGTGAAAAAATAAACTAATAACTGCAGGTATGTTTGTACAGCATGTAGACATAGGCAATAAAATTTCGATTTAATTAAAGAAGTAGCACACATGAGGCAGACATTTCGGATTTTCGTGAGGTATTGCAGATGTAATTTTTTCTATTTTTTTTTTAAACAAACCAAATTTCAAAATATATTCATTTAGGCGACTTGCATTTCTAACGAAAGAAACTACGCTCGGCGTTTCGAAAGATGGACCTATTTCCTATTCAAACGAATAGCGAAGGGAGAGAGAAAGAGTATCGTAACCATGGTTGCATCTGGAAATGACTAAATCTAATGACTTTATTTTATTTTCGTAATAATTTTGGACATGTGGGAATTAATAAGGTTCATGGGAAATAATGTTGTCTCTTCAATAGCAATCAAATTTGTATAACAGTAAATTTCAACAATGTGATAATAATAAATTACGAATTTACCGTTCCTCACAGTTGCGTAAAATAGTGGGTATAATTTTCAACATATTTGTTGTTTCGATCTCGGATGTGTAGCGGGAATCATATTAATCTTTGGATCGAGATTTGCAGATTTCAAACCCGACCGAGGGCTATTAAAGAACGATAAATCTTTAACGCGATTTTTTTCACAAGAGGAGTAAAGTTGTGGGTCCCATATCGTATATTTACGATAAATAAAAGAAAAGGAAACTGTTCCCGATGTATTTGTCTCTGATGTATTCATCCCTTATTTTTAGTTCACAAAATACTCAACGCAGTTGAAAGTGTAGTTAAATATGGTGTTAAATGTCGGCTGTAGAAATCTTCCTAAATTAGGGAGGAAGAAATGATGGTCATTCATATTAATGCCGTGAAAGTCGAATTTAAAACTTACTTAAAAATTCTTCTTACTTGACTCCGGATTTTTAGGCTCATTTGTTGTAGGCTGAAACATACGTTCTTTAATGCGCCTAGTATTAGGCAATTTCATCCTTCTAGAGTTTCTCGTGTTGCATAAATTTAGGTATTTGTACATAAAATTGTTGCAGTCTATCCTACCCGAACCTAAATTCAGAGGTCTGCTTATAAATTTATCTTCGTTTAAAAAGTATAGTACCATACACGTATTCATAAAATAATAATAATAATAATAATAATAATAATAATAATAATAATAATAATAATG
Source organism: Periplaneta americana (assembly GCF_040183065.1). Lineage (NCBI taxonomy): Eukaryota > Metazoa > Arthropoda > Insecta > Blattodea > Blattidae > Periplaneta > Periplaneta americana. Next base: position 69,960,659 of record NC_091120.1, on the reverse strand, counting down.
AATAGGTTTATAAACATTTGCATTTTCTGTCATTGCTTATAGTGGGGAAATACATACTGTATTTTCACCTTTTAAAATAGCTCGTTCGACCCTGATGTAATGATGGACCTAGAACAATATTTAATCAGAATATCTCTATATTGGATAGGGGAGAATCTTTTTTTCAGGAACTGGTCCATATTTTATAGTTCACCTAAAGTATCATATTTCAAATGAGTTTAAGAGCAATAGTTTGATTAATAGAGAGTTTGAAATTTCACTTTGGTAGGGCAAATCCGGTATTGATGTTGCACTTTTTAAATTATGTATATAACTTTTCTCAAAAGGGATAAAAACGACTGAAAATTCTGAAGCAGTATATTTAATATATCGGTTTTCATAATATATACACAGAATGTTTACTTAAATAATACAAATTTTTTTCTTTCTTCTTTACTTCTACAATAAACTGTCTAGCCTTTATTAATCAGTTAATCTTTTACTACTTAGATTTTTATTGTATTTGTAAATTTAATCTTAATTGTAATTGTATTCTTAATATTGTAGTTGTAATACCCTGGAAAAGGGAAGAGAAGGCCTGATGACTTTACCTCTACCAGATTAAATAAATAAAATAAGTAAATGAATAAACAAATAAGTAATTAAATACATAACAGGTGTAGAAATTAGAATTTCCTGGATATAAGAATAATTTAAAAAGCTGGATTCCAGGCGTCTCTCCCGGGTATGCCGGTAGTGTTGCCGCGTCTGTTCAGGGTGAAAGATCGCGCTTTTAATTAAAATACAAAAACACATGTAAATTAAGATATGACACGTTTAATTTATTGAAAACATTTCTATTCACTAATTAAGTGGGCTACAGGTAGTACCTATTTATAATTTGGATGTTGAGTATTTAGTTTGTTAGAGTTGAAAAGATTTAATTTTTATTGGCACGGTTTAATTCTCTTGCTTTTTTCATACCACAATCAACACATATTTTGTCTCCGTATGGAGAGCGAGACACATGAAACCACTCGATGTAATCAGCATTCTTTATTGTAAGCAAGTACGTAGTTTTCCCAGCACTCAATTACTTGTTGAAATTTCAGGGCCACTCTTTTCTTGATTTGAGCTTTTAGACTACTGTTTCTCCTCACTCCACTGGCCGCTGTTCGCATTCGCTTTTCTTTCATATTCAATAGGCATTTTGTGTTGTAATCTACTCAAATCTGTAAAAAAAAAATCCATCGCCATTTTTATAATGATCGACTTAATAAAAACAATCCATTGAGCTATAGCCCGTGAAGGGCCTAGACCGACCAGACGGCTGCTGGCCTCATGGCCATATGCCCAAGCAGAGGTGGACGATCATCCAACCAGAATGGAGGTATCGTGTGGTTAGCACGATGATTCTCCCAGCCGTTATAGCTGGCTTTCGCAACCAGATTTCGCTACCTATCGTAGGTTCCCAAGAGCATCACGATGCTGGGTGGGCACCGGTCCCATACACTGCCCGAAATTTCATGAGAAAAATTCTTCCCCCATGAGGACTCGAACCAGCGCGCATTTCGTAACGCGAGTCTTAGGCAGGATGTCTTAGACCACGACGCCACGGAGCGGGATGATCGACTTAATAGGGAGATAACATTCGGTGGAAAACGTTGGTGAATGTGATGGACATTGATGTTTAATTACTTTTTTTTTCTTTCTGAAAAATTATGCTCTCTACTGTCAATAGGAAGTTTTACAATTCAACGGCGATATTATGCTCACTTATACGCAGCTTTGGAAGGCAACTGATATAATATGCAAATTCTTCCAAAAATCGTATCAACCATAGTCAAGACGTCATCGAATGTCTGGATATCAGAAAAGGCAGACGTTTGTGTTTGTTGAGTACATGCAACGTCTTTCGAAGGCTCTTCAGAAAAAAGAACAAGTTTCGTTAGTGAGCAGATATGAGTATAGTTCACTGAGCTTTACCGTGGTAGATTGAAACCTGTGAACTTCATAGTGTGAAGTCCGAGACAGTAAAAATTAATCAGATCCAAAGCATGATGGTGATGATGATGATGATGATGATGATGGTGATGATGGTGATGGTGATGATGGTGATGAGGAGGAGGAGTAGGAGGATGAACATTTGATAATCATCATAATCATAATGATGGTGACATGTCTACGAGTATAATAATCATAATTAACTATACCTTACGTCATCTAATGAAGCCTGTAATGTCGAGAGGCCGTGGAAATTCATGAGACCCATAAATGGTGGTGGTGGTGGTGGTGGTGGTACAATATCGGACAATTTTTCAGAAAAAACTAACTGTTTTGAGTAACATTTTTGGCATAAATCCGAATGAATTTTGGTCCACATAAAAATATAATAATTGAGAATATGATTTTGTAAACAGAATTCAACATTTATTCTACATTCAAGATGAAGATTAATAAATTAGTGAGAGATCAATAAAACAAATACAAATGTGGTTACAAAAAGTTCGCAAAATAGTAGTAGGCGTACTTAAACATACAAATAAATAATTATCTTGAGTAGACACTAGACAGGCAAAGTACATTTATAACTTGTAACTGATACGTTAATTATTAAAAATAAAAGCAAAAGACAAATTAATAGTACCTTACGAATGGGCAGAGGAAGGAAAATTTGTATAACATACATGTAGTGTCAAAAAAAAGAATAAATTAATTACCAAAATCATAACTGCTGTTCACAATGTATTACTTATTACCTTACAGCCAGAAATAGTTGGTAATATAAAGTGACTGGAAGAGAACTGATGCACCTAGAATTTCTTTCTCTAACCTGTGCAGGATAACTTTAAGATACTTATGTCAGTGACTCTTTTGCTTTTTCCTAGAGCAGAATTGCGAATAGCAAGAAATATATAACTTAATGGAAGAATAGAGAGTTATCAAAATAATTAAACCTAGCGGCTTAAATAATGACCTTTTAAATAGTGTTAAGACCTATTAGAAGGAGGGGATTTCTAATTGTCTGGATTTTAGGGGAAAGTGTCCGTATTAATTTAAGATTAGCATATTAACAGGAATTTGTTTTAAGGATTAGGATGAAATATATTATTAATGTACACACCAAATAATTTTACATAAATTTTTATTTGTATTTCTTCATGAAATGGTTACATTCATCAGTACAAAGTTATGAGAATAATTTAGTGATTATGAATTTTTGGGTGACAAATCAGGCATAGAAATTTAATAATAATAATAATAATAATAATAATAATAATAATAATAATAATGATTTATTTTAGCTGGCAGAGTTAAGGCCGTAAGGCCTTCTCTTCCACTCAACCAGCAAAAAGTGTATATACATATGCATGAACTTACAAAGAATCCAACAATTTGATTTAGATGAGAGTTACATGTATACAAAAGTTATTTACAAATTAAACAACAAAATACTATGAACTATTAATTAAACACTGAAATAAACTGTGTAGCAGAATTAAACTAAAATACATAGAATGTTAATATATTTCAAATAATATTAGATAATAGAAAGAGATTATTACGAGACAATTAAAATACAGCACAATCAGGATGATGTCTAAAGAAAAAAGTAACAATGTAGTCAGTGATAGTTTAAATCAGTATGATTGGTGTGAAATGCTAATAAGGTTATCTTTTAAGCTGTTCTTAAAGGTGTTTATTGTCTTGCAGCCCCTAATACTTTGTGACAAGGAATTCCATTGACGCGAGGTGGATATTGTAAAAGATGATGAATAACAAGATGTTCTATGAAGAGGTATACTTAGCGTGCCACAGATAAGTGATCTGGTATTTACGTCGTGGTTAGAGTATAGATAAGAGAAACGAGACGAAAGGTAATTTGGTGTTGAAGTGTGCATAATTCGAAAAAGTAAAGACAAAGAGTGTAAAGTTCTACGTTCTTTAAGTCGGAGCCACGAGAGACTTGCGAAGGACGGTGATATGTGATCATACCGTCGGATGTTGCACACGTATCTGACGCACATATTCTGAGCTCGCTGTAACTTGACTGACAATTCAGAACTTAGGTCACTTAACAAAACGTCACAATAATCGAAGTGCGGCGTTACTAGGGTTTGCACTAGGGTAAGTTTTAGTTGCTGGGACAAGAAGTTTCTCAAGCGACTCAAACAATAATTATTCGCTACATGTGAAACGGTGAAGCAAAACTGAAACGAAATGACATTAAGTTGTACAGTAACTATTTTGAAAAGTCTGCAGAGTCCTGCGATAGCGTTGGCTAATGATGTCCACTGAATTCGAATCCTCCATGACCTCCCAGACCTCCACCAAGACCTCCATGACCTCCCAGACCTCCTTCGAAACCTGCGTCATGACCCTTGATGAAGACTGGTACCTTCTTCTCTACGACCACTGGCACCTTTACAGGATAGGGATGTGGTACGGGAACCTTCACTGGATAGGGCTTAGGAACATGGACAGGGTGTGGCACAGGGACGGGGATTTTGACTGGTACTTTCACTGGATAGGGAACTGCCTTCTCTACAGGGTAAGGTACCTTCTTCTCCACATACACTGGGTAGGGTTTGGGTACGTGAACTGGGTAGGGCTTGTCGACATGGACAGGAACAGGGACCTTGACAGGGAATGGAACTTTCTTTTCTACGTGCACTGGGTAAGGGTGTGGCACAGGTACTTTAACTTCTTTGGTTATGGTGATGGCCTTGACGTGGGCTTCGTGATGGGATTCACCGCCACCGAAGCTACCGCCTCCGAAAGAATGCCCTCCTAGTGACAATCCTCCTCCGTGACCTCCCAGGAATAGACCTTCGTGGCCTCCAAGGGACAGACCTCCGTGACCTTCGAAAGACAGACCTCCATGTCCGAAGTCTCCGCCTCCATAGCCCAGGTCGTGGAGTCCTCTCTTTTCTGTCTTCTTGTCCTTCTTCTGGTCTTCAGCCAGAACTAAGGACGCCGCCATCAGCAGGACACTGCATATCTGCAAAGAGATAGTAATTGGTGTAATTGAATAGTCTAGTAGCATTTATCCTCAAATTATTAGCACTTAATATCATTATTTTCTGAAAAAAAAAAATGCTGGTAATTTCCACATATTGTCTGACTAAAATACTTTTGTAACAAGTGGGTTTAGTTTTAATTGCTCTTTCACATGCGTAATACGGCCTATTGTGAAAATATGTTCTTCCAGCTCTCTTTCCATACATCTATTAGCATAATAGCTTCTGAAGTTCTTAATTCATTCCGGATATTGTGATTACCGAGTCCATCTCCATTTTATCCGGACAATATATTTTAAGAATGTTATTTCTCTACTGTCAAATTTGTTTTTGAAAAAGACTTTTAACAAATCATTGGCGCTACTGTTACCGATGCATTGAAAAATTTGAGTTATGTTGGAATAAATAAGGAAAATACTATTATTTGTTACGTGAATAGAAATAGTTGTATTAATTTTACTGTATACATATAACTGATAATTTTATGTCTTTGTTAGAAGCAGAATAATGGAAATTTACATTACTGTTACGTAAGTTATAAAATAATTATTAGGCTTCTTAAATTGTCCTTCATAAATTCTGTACTATTAATTAGTAGTTTCTTTTTTGTAGTTAATCTTACTTATAAAGTAGGTTATTCAATATAATAAAACTTCATGAATTTTTAAAATGGATATAAAATTTTTTGAAATTTTATCACATTTTGACAAGGCACTGAAAACAGAGATTGACATGAAAGTAAAATTTCTAACTCAATAATAATAATAATAATAATAATAATAATAATAATAATAATAATAATAGTAATAATAATAATAGATTATGATTGTAGCAATAAACTTAAGTGCATAATAAAATAGGAACCAAAGAATTACGCAGAAATTCTGTGAACAAAATTTCATCATCTTGCAAGGTAAGCCTTTCTCAGCCTTAGAATTATTGAATATACAGCTGATGATCCTTGATAATACTTACAGAGAGCCTCATGTTGCTATGTGTATGTTTGTTCGATTAGCAATGTGATGCTTCTGCCCTCTCCTCCGCTGGTTTCTGCTTTTATACCCAGGTACTACTTTAGATCTGGTGCCTTCCGTACGCTTTCTACATAGGATTGTGCATTTCTTAATCTTGCATATAAGTATGTATCTTCTCATCTGTGTCCAGAGCTTCTTCCTCCACTTTTTATTTTAATATATTTCATATTTTAACTTCACATTATATCTAATACATTTTGTCTAAACTTCACAAAAAATTTGACGCTGTAAATTAACCACTAAGTATCCTAAAATAATTAACATTTCGTAACTCCATAATGATACCAACTCTCGTTACTAATATATATCTTTTTCTTTAATTTAATATTGTAATAAATAAAACCCGCATTTTATCTAGTGGATACATCTCGGAATATTTATATTGATGGTAGTGATTAAATTAAGACATACACTGTTCACAGATGTTGAGTTAGTGTCTCATACTCTGGCGTATGAATGCCTTGAGTGTGAGATGATTTTATGGAGATTTTCCACTGCAATTCTTGGCGTTTTGAGTTTGCGGTCTTGGAATCTGCATCTTGTGAGAAGATGAACCGCCGCCTAGACATCTTCTTAACACGGGCATTGTGGAGATTTATGTGCTGTTTAGACTGTGAATCATACAATAATTGAAGGGTTCAGAGCCATACTGGGCCAAGCGCCGTTTATTAAAAATGGAGAAAGCAAGAGTTAAATTTAAATGAATGCCATAGTTTAATGAAAATTGATATATTATTTAGTTTTAATGTGTATACTTTATATTACTTGCTATAATATGTTTCCATTTAATTATAGTAATAACTTCATTTTAACCCTTGTTTTCTACGGTTTTAGTAAATGGCGCTTGGCCCACTATGGTTCTGAACCCTTCAATTGAGGTGTTCCTAGAATAACAAGTTGCAATACTGTTGTAGGAGAACTAAAGTGTTTTGTGCTCTATATCTCAAATCAAGATTTTTCATTTAAACTCTTGTTCTTGAAACGCCTCAGTTTGAAACTGCAAGAAGGAAAACAGAACGAAATGACAAACAGACTACTGAAAGAGAACAGCCGCATGTATACTTATACAGAATGTAAACAGAACCAATCAAATTTGGATTTAATTAAAGAAATATCACAAATGAAACGGACACTTTAGATTTTTGTAAGGTCTTGTGGATATAATTTTTCCTAGTGTTGAAACATACCACAATTTGGAAATATTTTCAATTAGGCGTCTTCCATTTGTAATAGAACAAACTACACGCGGCATTTCGAAGATTTGGTCTATTTTCGTATTCAGGCGAATAAAGAAGTGAAGGAGGAAAGGTTTCGTAACCATTGTAGGAAATAGAAATGACTAAATCTTATGTCTAATTTTCTTAAGATGTATGGATATGTGGGAATCAATAAGGGGGTTTAACTTGCAGTTAATTGGAAATAATGCTGTATCGTCAATGATGATGAAATTTGTATAAGTGTAAATTTAAATAATGTAATAAATAATTGTCAAAGTTACCGTTTCTTTAAGTTGCGTTAAATAGAGGGTTTAATCCACAACATATCGGTTGTTTCGTTCTCGATTGTGTAGCGGATATTATATTAATCTTTGGATCAAAGGTTCGCAGATTTCAAACCCGACCGAGGGCTACAGATTTAAAGGGCGATAAATCCTTAATGTGATTTGTTCCACAAGAGGAATAAAGTTCTGAGTCACGTATCGTATATTTACGGCACGTCGTTAAATAATGTATTATTGATGTCGGTTGTGGAAATCTTTCTAAATTAGGGAGGAAGTAATGATGGTTATGTTTGTGACGTGCAAGTCCAATTAAAAACGCATTTTTAAATTCGTATATCTATATGTCGGATTTTTATGCTCAGTTGGAGTAGGCTGAAACATACGTTCTTTAATGGACCTAGTGTTAGGCAATATCAACGCTCTAGAGTTTCTCGTGTTGCATATATTTAGGGATTTTTACTTAAAATTTTTGTAACCTATCCTATTCGAGCCTAAAAGTCCAAGATCTACTTATAACTTTGCCTTTATTAAAAGAAGTATATCTTATACTAATAATAATAATAATAATAATAATAATAATAATAATAATATAAACATTTGCATTTTCCGTCTTTGCTTAAAGGGGAGAAATAGGCCTACACACTGCTTCTTCACCTTTAGAATATCTCGTTCAAACCTAATGTAAGTGATTGTATTCGTATAACATTTAATCAAACTCGTCCTATATTGGATAGGGGAGAATTTGTTCTTTTTTTTTGGAACTATTCCATATTTTCCGATTTATCTAAGTATCAGATTCCAAATGAGTTCAGAAACAACAGATGGATTAATTAACAGAGAGTTTGGAATTTCACTTCGGTATATAATCTGAGAAGTCTTAGGGGACTGCATGACGTAAAATATTGGTGGGAGTAAACTCTGCGCTGCAGTTCGTTTCGTTGCATGTTGTTCTTAGGACATATGTTTCATATCCTCTCACTTCTTTATTTCAATACAGGCACATATAGAATTAAAAATGCTTAGTTTGGCAACGTTGTGCGGTATACGCTATGGTTGCAAATCTCGAAGGTAACAGCACTAAACTCCTTCACTTAGTCTTAGTGATAGTGTGTAGTAGCGTATTCTTTCAGTCCTAGTGGTAGTGAGTGGCAGTGAATTAACTATTGATTGATTGATTCATTCATTCATTGACTATTAGACTGACTGATTGATTGATTGTTTTCACGACGACTGCATCCGGGATTGATAATTGAAATTAGGCCGTTTAGACCCATGACGTGCCTTATATGAGATGATTAAGTCCGACGGATACTCCGGGTGGCATTCGTGAATCCGATGTTGACAGGCGGGCCATCCTTCCTGATTCTGATCCTTGAATCGCAAAGGAAAATGTCGGATTGGAAATTTACATGTCATGATTCATCACCGCCTCTATCATCAATATCATAAACATTAATCAAAATCTAAAATCAATGACATGAATATAAGCTATCTATAACACACGACAATAGAAAGAGGAACTCAACAATAGTAAATACGGCCTACTGATATACCGACTGAACCTAAACACGCTATATGACCACAGACGTTAAAGCGTGTTTAACTTTTTTTTTAAATTTTTTAAATTTAATTTTATTTATTTATTTAAATTTAAATATACTGAATAAAGAATATAATTACAAACAAACAAGAGAAATAGAAATAAAATAATACAATTAATATAAAAAAGGAGATACAGTAGTATTAACAAAATTTGAGACCGAATGAGCAGCGCTCGTGTTCGGTCGCAGTTCAGATATAATATTAATAGGCCTATAAGAGAAAATAAAATAAAATGAAATAAAATAGGAAATAAAATTAAAATTACAGTTACAGAAATTATATAATACAATATTAATATAAGAGAAATATAGAAAAAAAAATAAAAATAAATAAGTAAAATAAAATAGGAACTAAAATTTAAATTACAGCGGCAATGGAATTATGTAATAAAATATTAACACTAGAGAAGAATAATATCGAACGTGAATATATAGTCTATATTTCAAAATTATAGAATACAAATATAATATAGGTTGATTAATTCATACACATAGGGTATAAATTTATTTAATCAAATTGGAGATATTAACACGTTTCTAATTTTCTTGTTATATGTTAGTGGGTTACATGTTAGAAGTTCTGGGTGTAATTTAGTTAAAGCATTGTACAACCGAGGGCCAAAATTAATGCTATGCTTTAGACCAGCAGATGTGAGACATTTAGGTTCTACTAATGTTGAATTAATATTTCGTCGTGTATAAATAAACTTCACCAATAAAAAAAATCATCTAATGACGAGCCCGAAAACAGATCTCGAACCTCAAGTATTTATAACATAGATCAGCAACAGTACTTAACATCAGATATAACCCCAGCCTGTTCTGCCATTATAAATGGTAGATAAAATGAGGGCAAAGTAGAGAATATTGGTGGAATGAAAGAGGAAAACGGGAGTATCCCAAGAAAACCCACTGGATCGTCTGTTCTGTCCACCTCAAATTCCACCCAGACCAGAACGGAGATCGAATCCAGACTGTCTGAATGGAAGGCCAGCGCGCTAGCACTGTAGTCACAGACACGGCAATTGACCGCTTGAATTAGTTCAGGGAATGAAGAGGGCTTCGATAGGCCTATAGACCTGAAGAATGTTTAGCGAATTTATTTTTAAGCAAATAATCTTTAGAGATTTAAATAAGTAGCTATTTTAACGTGTTATTATTCTATAAGAAAATGTTACTTTGGAGTTTTAGATAAGTGTGTGTATTTTAATGAGCTAAAGTTTTTATAAACATGGACTTCGAAATAATCAAAAGTAACAGAGACAAGACCTAATAGTTTACACTGGCAGTAAATACAGTAAAATACGACAAAAAATAAGTTACATTGTGTGGCGTTATTTCGTACGAAGTTTCCGTGCTAGTTTGAAAACAGGCCATGAGGAATTTGATCATGAATACATTTCAACATATCCTATTGAAAAACAACAAATTCCTACAGAATTGGTAAGAAAGACGACAAATGATTCATGTAGAAAACTTTTGAAGTTGATTAGGGCCGAAATTAATCAAGATAATAAATAGTTTTAAGATTGTATTTCCTGCAGTTGATCCGTTCAAGCAGGAAATTTACAGAAAGCGTCGTAAAATGCTTCCTCTAGTTTCCTCTTCCATCGAGGAAGCCAAAAATATAATAATAATAGTAATACTAATAATAATAATAATAATAATAATAATAATAATAATAATAATAATAATGTAGTCACACACACTGGATAACAGTTTTCTTATATGCGCAGCAACATAAAAATCGTCTTAACTTGTAAAAGATTTTACGATAATAAAACATCGTGTTTTGACTGACGGTACGTTTGATTTATGCTCATAACTATTTCTATAAAATGTACACCATATATTCATGTATCAAAGCTTTCAATACATTCTGTGATTGCTTGTTTTTTACAAAATGCTAATATCCACACATATAACTACAGAAAATGATTCACTAAACGAGGTTGCACATGCGTTCCGCACGAGATTCGCATTCGGGAGGTCCGCGGTTCAAATTCCCGGACCGACCAACCTGACTATGGTTTTTCCGTGCTTTTCCACAGTTACTTAGAAAAGAGTTGGAATTTTCATTGCCACTATCCATTTCTCTTCCTCTTTTCTGTAGAAAAAAATTTAGGGTGCTATTCATAGACATTTCGCTAGCCCGCGCTATGAGCGTGCTAAACTAGCCCCGGCTATCGACTGGTTACTTGTACAGGATTCATATCATATCATATCATATCGCTGACACTGGTTTACGAATAAGAAAAACGTTAGTTCGCTAATCATGCATCGGAAGCCCGCGCTAAGAATGTCTATGAATATGGCCCTAAGATTTTATATCATTCATCTTAATCATCTCATTCCATAGGCATATTCAGATCATGACGCATGTCTTCGTCCGCTTGCAACAGGAGCGTCCTCTCCGAAACCGTCTCTAGGTTCCAAGCCTTTCACAATATCTCTGCCAAGATTAATTTCTTAAGAGCACTTCCAAGGGCGCTTCGACACCTTAGAAGGGCTGTTAGAATGGATCCTGTGCTTCTTGATCACCTGGGCCCGGCGGTATGAATAATCTTTCTTCTCAGGAGGAACAGCAACAGCAGCAACAGAAGAACCAGAACATACATCTAGCCCTTTTACAGTTCGATTCATCACCGCACAACCAATCTTTAGCATAATTTACTATATACAGTGTGTCCGCAGAAACGTTCCGGGTTATAAATTGCTATAATTCTGTCACTATGTGTTTTACGAAATTCATACCGGTGTCATTAGGAAGAACAGCTCAAAGAATTTCAGAAAATGCGTAATCGATAATTGTTGACCGAAACAACAGATGGCAGAACAAGAATAAAGAAAAAACGCCGTTTCCGTTATTTCGCTTGTCATTAAGGCATTGTTGGCTATAAGTAAATTGTGTTCAATGATCTGAATGTTTAATTTTCAAGTCTGTGTGAATTCTACAGCATTTAGAGGGTTATTTAGGTTATGGCGAATCCACAGGAACGTAGTTGGTGCGTATTGGAATATCATAGTACTCGGAGTTTAGTAAGAGTACAGCGTGCTTTCAGACGGAATTTTCATCATGAGGCACCTACGACAAAACGATTCTGAAGTGGTATAGAGATTTTACAGAGCATGAATGCATAAGTGATAAAAGGAAAGGCCATTCAGGTAAACGGGAACTATAGAACAGGTGCGGGAGGCGTGTGTACGTAGTCCTCGAAAGTCTATGCGTAGATCTAGTCTGCAGTTAACCATTTCTAAATCCACCGTTTCCAAAGTCCTACGTTCTCGTCTGCGATTTCACCCCTGCTAACTGCAATTAGTGCATAAGTTTAAACCTGATGACCATGCAAAACGACGTGTTTTCTGTGAAAATTTATTGACACTAATGGCGGATGATGACCTTTCAGCCAAATTCATTTTTAGTGACGAGGCAACGTTCCACGTCGATGGAAAAATAAACAAGCACAATGTTAGGATTTGGGAGAGCGAAAATCCACATTTCAATTTGGAGGTTGAACGTCGGTGTCCCCTAAGCTAAATGTGTTTTGTGCCGTTTCAAAACGCAAAGTGTATGACCTATTTTTCTTTCAAGAGAACACTGTCACCGGTATGAGTTATCTTGATATGCTTACTGAGTGGCTGTTTCCACAATTGGAAGAAGGCAAAGAATTTCTTTTCCAACAAAATGGAGCACCTCCTCACTGGCATCTTGATGTACAGAATGTTCTAAATGAACAACTTGCAGGAAGATGGATTGGGCGCGCTGGGAACCAAGATAATGTCTTCTGCAGCTGGTCTCTGAGGTCTCCTGACTTGACAGTCTGTGACTTCTTTTTGTGGGGTCACATAAAGAATCTTGTCTATGTACTCCACTACCTCAAAATCTTCAAGAGCTCCAACTTCTTACCACTGCCGCCATCGAGTCCATCCCTATAGATAGGTTGGAACGTGTTTGGCATGAGTGGGAATATCGCCTTGATGTCTGCAGCGTGACACGTGGAGCACACATCTCGAGTGTCTTTGAGATAGGTACAAAAGAGTTGGAGTTTCTCTTTCTAATGATACCAGTTTCATATAAATCCGGCAACTGACAGCGACGCTATAGCAATTTATAACCCCGGAATTTTTCTGCGGAACACTGCATATTTCCGTATGTTATATTCAAGTATACAGAGTGTAGATTTCTGGAAGTAGGGCGTACAGATACGGAATTAAAAAATGGGGCGAGTCTTAGTAGCAGTCCTCCTCTATGTAGACAACAGGCTTCGCAAGACTGTCCACAAGTAGCATACATTTAGGCACCTTTGTTTACTGCACATGCGCAATGCGTTGTATCTGGAACTTTTAAAATTATGGGGCCAAAAGTTTGTTCCTGAGTCTGTACTAGGATTACTATCACTGTCTTCTGATTCTATTGCCACTATTTCACGTGAGAATTTATGGCAATGACACCTGATTTCTTAACCCGTGCACTAAACAAAACACGAATGGTAGAAGAGAGTAATGTTATTTGCGTTTTCTTTTTCTGGGTTCCCACAACATTATTACCAACTTATTTTATGCTTATTTGACAAAGTTATGTTATGTTATGTTATGTTATGTTATGTTATGTTATGTTATGTTATGTTATGTTATGTTATGTTATGTTATGTTATGTTATGTTATGTTATGTTATGTTATGTTATGTTATGTTATGTTATGTTGAGACTATTGAGAGGATTAGAGAGACCACCATTTGACTAAGAATTTTGGAAATAAACGAAGGCAGAATCTTTCTCCACATCATTTTTTGAATAGCCACAATTAATATTTGATTTCTTAACGCGTCACTATAACAAATTTAGTCTACGAAAATCAAGTTGTCGCCTAGACCAGGAGATATAAGAGAACATTGTGCATAGAAATCTGTATTACGCCAGTGGACAGTACAGCACTTGTAGTCAGAAGTGCTGCACGCAGAAACTAGTTTGAATGCATAAGTGAAATGTAATAATTACTTCAGAAATATAAACGAGTATAAAATTCCAAATGTCGTAAATTGTAACAAATGTTTACAATCCTCTCTTTTAAAGCGTTTTTTTTTTTACTTGTCGACAGGATTGTACATTTTGCGTACTATACTTGGGTTGGATCAACGATCGTATATGATACCAAATTATGCTACATGTACGATCAGATCGTTATCATCCTTTATCCTTAAATTCAGTCACAACAGTCAAGACGGCGAACAATACAACAAGCTTATCTGCCGTTTGCGTACCAACAGTGTATTATAAATAAAAAAGTAGTCAACAGATCATTTGCGGGGAACATACGAATGCTTTTCACTATTTTCTCTTTTTTGTTTGCAAAAGGTTTACCGGTTTATTTGATTCTATTAGGAATAAAAATTTCTAGTACAGAGTATTAAAATATTTCAGACATTATGGTTTTATTTCATTCAATACCATTTTATTATCAAACTTAAATTTATTTTGCAACACAGTACTTCAGTCATTCAGCCATAGAGTTTATTGTAGTAATGATGAAGGAATCATAAATTATTACGAGTAGGCATGAAAGAGTAATATTAAGAAAGTAACTTGCTTCAAAACATTTTATTTTCATTTTCATTTACGAAAGTGTAACATTTATAAATAAACAATTATCAGCATAATTTAATGATTATCAATTTTGATGTGACAAGTAGAGCGTAAAGTATAATGCAAACCCAACAACAATGCGAAATTGAAATTAAAACACAAGACGATGTAATTGTTTTGAAGGATCTGCAGAGTCCTGCGATAGTGTTGACTAATGGTGTCCACTGAAATCGAATCCTCCATGACCTCCTAGACTTCCACCAAAATCTCCATGACCTCCTAGATTTCCACCGAAATCTCCATGACCTCCCAGACCTGCACCAAACCCTCCGTCATGACCCTTGAAGAACACAGGTATCTTCTTTTCCACAACCACTGGAACTTTCACGGGATAAGGATGAGGGACAGGGACCTTTACTGGGTATGGTTTAGGAACATGGACAGGGTGTGGTACAGGGACCGGGACCTTCACTGGTACTTTGACTGGGTAGGGAACTGGCTTATCTACAGGGTAAGGTACATTTTTCTCTACGTACACGGGGTATGGTTTGGGCACGGGAACTGGGTAAGGCTTGTCGATGTGTACGGGGACAGGGACCTTGACAGGGACTGGAACTTTCTTCTCTACGTGCACTGGGTAAGGGTGAGGGACAGGTATTTTAACTTCTTTGGTTATGGTGATGGCCTTGACGTGGGCCTCATGGTGGGATTCACCGCCACCGAAGCTACCGCCTCCAAAAGAATGGCCTCCTAGTGACAATCCTCCTTCGTGACCTCCAAGAGACAGTCCTTCATGGCCTCCAAAAGAGAGACCACCGTGACTTCCGAAAGACAGACCTCCGTGTCCGAAGTCTCCGCCCCCGTAACCCAGATCGTGGAGACCTCTCTTTTCTGTCTTCTTGTCCTTCTTCTGGTCTTCAGCCAGAACTAAGGACGCTGCTATCAGCAGGACTGTGCAGATCTGGAAAGAAGTATATCGACAGATTAATTTAAATTAGGTACACAGTGTATTTTAAAGAACAATATAGCTCTCGCTAGGAGATTATGAAAAATGTATGCTGATTTTACTGATAAAAGCTCTCTTATGTTGTGCTCTATTATAGCGATGAAGATAGCATTGCTAGACACATTTTCAGCAGATTCTAGTGTTCAACTTTACAATTCCTTTAAAAAATGATGTATTTTTGTAAATACTTGCCTTAATACACGAGCATTATTTCCTAAGTCACAATACAAGAACTTAAGTAACCGTTATGAAATTGTATATTATTTCTACTTCATTTTAATTGTAATTTATGTAACTAAATGTTCTAAGAAACAACTTAATTTTTTAGGTTTATACGTTTTTATTTAACGTACAAATAGGAAAATTGTTGAAAGTGACAATGTTATTGATTGGTAAGATAACTGTGCAGCCACAATAGTATTGCTGTCGGACTAAGTAAAATGATGCAGTGACTTCATCTACTGAACAAACAAAGAAATACATAGGACGAATGCACTTCTTACTGGGAGAGTGTGGTAAAAACAAATTAAACTAGGATGAGACCATCTTATAAATAATTATGTGTGTGCGTGTGTGTAATTATAATATACTACTCTCAATAATTAACCCACAACAGGTTATTCATGATATCCCGGGTAATATAGGCTATAAGTATTTCTTTTTTAACTAATGCCACCAGCTTTTCTTTCGATATTTCTGGCCTTCTCTCCTGGCAATGGTTTACGTGAAACTCACTTCTTAGTTGAGGCGCCTTGAAAGTGAAGTTACGTTACCTCCATGATATGATAGGATGTCTCAAATTTAAACTTAATATAATTCCAGACCGGGAATCGAACCAGATGCCTGATGAACTATAGCTAGAAACCCTTACCACTAGACTATGAGGCTGGTCGTTATTATATAAGCATCGTTTAATATTCCTAACACTGTTATTGAAATTAATATAATATAAAAGTAATAAAATACTATCGCATAATCGCATAGTGCAAACAGTTTTAAAAATTTCCATTCACTTTGTTGCTGTGTATTAACAGAAAAATATTCCAACGTGAATTATCATATTTACTATTAGAGTCTATACAAGGGGTGCCCAACCTTATGAATACTACGGGCGAATATTTTAAAAAATGTTTTTTTGGAGGACCGCAGACATCCTCAATAATAAATAGAATTTACATAAATGTCTTACTAATTAGTGATTGCTGCAATTTATAGTAATTAATATTATGTCTGTTCATATATATATTCAATTTTTTAAATGTGAAACTTTACTATCGGGCCGCAGCAAACATAGTGGCGGGCCGCGTGTTGTGCACCTCTGCTCTACACTAAGTACTGAAAAGTTGAAAAACGAATTATTATTTTATAGGGATTTGTAATAATAATACAACATAAAGTAAACAAATTGATAATGGAGTAGTTTTCGATAAAAAATTATCAGTAGACCTATGCTATTAGAAGGAAGTAGAGTAGTTCGCTTACTCTCCACCAAAAATGATCATCTCTCCCATGGTATATTCACAGTCTACTATATACAGTCACGAAGCTCGAGTTTTGAGGGTGCTAGAAACAATAGATTGTGCCGGTACTATTTTGCATTGTCTGTAATGAGGCAATATTAGCGATCCTAGTATGAGCAACTACCTAATGTTTGCATATTTACTACGTATTGAGCTTCGTGACTGTATATACTAGACTGTGGTATATTCTTGAAAAAGGATTTGTGAATATGTGTACCTTTAAATGGCGTTATATTATTCCGTATTATCCCATAGCTTATTTTTTTTATATCACCACATATCGTGTTAAACTATTCTAAAATTAATAGATCAGTATTAGATATTGATGACAGTAAGTCTGTATTTAGAGTGACATTACTAATTGAAATTGATATAAATCTTTTAATATCGCTTTTGTGTCCAATACACAGGTTCTAACAATGAAATCATTATCCTTCTTGTAATTTATTCAGGAATTTCAAATACATCTTCCTCATTTAAGGACAATTAAAGAATAAGATTCATTCTTCCTAAGAAAACAATATATTAGACACTGCTATACAACTTTCAGTACAGCAATCATCAATAATTTCATAATAATAATAATAATAATAATAATAATAATAATAATAATAATAATAATAACAATCCGTGGCGCTATAGCCCGTGAAGGGCCAAACCGATCAGCCGGCTGCTGGCCTCACGCCCACATGCCGAAGCAGAGGTGAACGATCATCCAACCAGAATGGAGGTATCGTGTGGTTAGTACAATGATCTCCCCAGCCGTTATAGCTGGCTTTCGCAACCGGATTTCGCTACCTATCGTAGCTCCCAAGTGCATCATGATGCTGGGTGGGCACCGGTCCTATACACTGGTCGAAATTTCATGGGAAAAAATTTCCTAATAATGAAATATTTAATTAAGATATACAAAAAAATATCTTTGGACAATATAGCAACATATAAATGAAAAATACTAATACATTTATTGTCTTTGTTTGATACACCACTCTCAACGAGTGTTGGTACTTACCGAGAGCCTCATGTTGCTCTGTGTGTTTGTTTGGATCAGCAACCTGATGCTTCTGCCTTTTTCCCTGCGTGCGTCTACTTTTATACATTAGATCTGACTGCTTCCTTACGCTTTCTAGATAGGATTGTGCATTTCGTCGCATTGCATAAAAATATTAATTTTCTCGTCTGTGTCGATGCGTCTTCCTCTACTGTTGACGATTATTAAATGTTTCACCGAATTTCTAGAAGTAATAAGCCTATAAATATATTAAAGATGCACATGCCCTTTCAGATTTCATATATTTTATTACTCCTTTCTTTTTCGGTTTTATATCACGATTTTACAGAATGTACCGTAAGTAATGTCATTAATTTCAGTGGGTTATTCTTTGAGATATTTCAAATAAAAGAGTTTAATACAGATTTGATCGTTTTTGCTTTTTTTTTTTTTAGAAAAATTAAATAACTCATAGTGTGTTTTCGGAAAGCCATTGATTTAATTCCCAATGTGATCAGTCAGTTTAAAAGAGCAATATATTACGATGGAGTGTGTGAAATGAACATACAGAATAAGAAACGAAGTTGTGTTGGAAAGAGTAGGTGAAGAAAGAATGATGCTGAAACTGATCAGGAAGAGAAAACTAAATTGGCTGAATCACTAGCTGAGAAGAAAACGTCTAATGAAGACTTTTTCCTATTCCTCTCCATTTATTTCAGGCATTTTTCATTTAAAGGCCTATGATTAATGATAGTTTTCATGTTCCGATTGCATTTATTTTTACTTCGCTTTCAGTTTTAGATTCCATTCATTTTATATTGCTTCCAAATTACGACCGCTTTAATTTAACTTGTCTTTCAATTGTAAGCTCATTTTACTTGAAGTTGTTTCAATATTCCGACTCTTCCTATTTCAAAAATTTTTACTGTTAGACCCTTTTTATTCAGCTTGTTTTCTTATTATGCCTCATTTCTTTACTTACATTTCACTTTTAAACGATCGCTTTTGTTTTACTTATTTTTCGTTTTTAACTCTATTAATTGCAGATATTTTTCGCAGTATGACCTCTTTTAATTTTGCTATCTTTCAGCTTTAGATTCGTTTAAATTCACAACTTACTATCATATTATTTTGTTAAAGTATCATGTAGGCTAAGTACAGATATTCTGAAATTTTAAAACAATATGTAGTAAATGAATGATTACAACAGAATATCATACGAATTTTTAAATAGAATGAATTTCCCCTCTGATTAAACTGAAGAACTACATGTCTATCATTTTAGAGGTCAGTAGAAATAAAATTGTATATTGATATCCTTATTTCAATTGAAGCGGTGAGATCAATAACCATTCAAGTTCACTTCTGGCCATTCATTTTTTGAAAATTTAAAATTAAATTTTGGATATTTCTACAAGTGTTACAACTTTAAAAATTGGTATACTAAGGTGGGTGCTCCTGTTATGGCCATGTTCTTGATATGGCCACCCCCCTATTGTGAGTTAGTTAATCAAAAAATCCGCTAAATTACAGCAGAATCCAGTGAAAGGGCATCCTGGTATGTCACTTGATCGTTTTCCATCCAGTCAGGTTGAGCAATATGGCGTCAGATGCCTGTTTTGCGGTTTTCATGAGACCTCTTCTTATTTTTCTCTGGTAAGTGTCCTTTGTTTTATGCATGTTTTTTCAAAGACTTGTTTCATGAAAACCATAGTACTCCATTCAGTTTTTAATGTTCTGTTGGTTGGTGTTGTCGTTAATGAGTATCTTTTAAGAGTTTTTCATAATCCTACGATTTTCGTGAAAGCTGACCTGCTCCTGATATGGCCATATCAAATGCACCATGGCCATATCAAGTTCATTACACTTTTATTTTTTCACCTGACAAATTTACATGCCTTATAGCTGGGATTACGCGAAAATTTTGTATTTTAAGAAAAAGAACGTATTTTTTTTTTTTTGGAATAACCTGTTTTGACTACACTTTTGAATTAAGTGCCATATTTATTCATTTTACACCAAAATTATTCAATTTTAACACAACTGCGCTATCGAACTGAAAACAATCACGATTTGTAGAACATGGAACAAGGGTGGCCATATCATGTGCACATGTTCCTGATATGCCCACTAGGTAGACTTTTGGAATTTGGGACTTTTTGGACAATTAAAGCTACTTTTATTGGGAAAGGAAATTGTTTTAATAAAGTCCATTAGACTGAGAACAAGTAAGAAAAAAGTGGTTTTCATTTTTTCAAAATGGCGGCTAGAAAAATTCTCAAACTTTAGCATGGCCATATTAGGGACACCTACCGTATATTGCCTTGATCTCTGAAACAACCAGAAATATTACGTGCAAAAAATAATAATTACGTAAGATATAAAAATGATTTTTTGCATTTTTCTCGAAACTTGTGTAAATGGACTTGAATGGTTATTGATCTCACCGCTTCAATTGTAGTAATATTAATGTAAAAATCGATTACCTTTTACTATTATGCTTTTGCATATGCCTTTAGGCCCTAAAAACACGCTCCCGTTCGTTTTTTGACCTTGAGGAACGAAGCTGCAAAATTACGCAGAAATCATTCGAATGACTTTCTTAAGATTTCGAATATTTTGAATGATTTTAACAATCGAATAAATCGAATTAATTCATTCAAATAGTTCATAATACCTCTACTTCCGTCGCATCCCCATTTGCAGATCAGGTGGAAATTCTGAATTCCATCATGGCATAAGCAGTGCAGTAAAACTTCATTTTGAGCTTTCACCGAATATATTGTAACTGTAATGTCTCATGGTTGCAATATTGTTTCTCCTAACATTCCTGTAATAGTAACAGGGGAAGATATCAGTCCCTTGTAGCTTGAACTATATGGACATAGAATGGATATATATTTTCATTTATATTTTTTCTATTTCATCCTAATTGACAGATATTAATGCTTGGTTAATTTTTTTCCAATGAAGAAAGCTGCTATATCATTTCGAGTGTATGGTACGGGTTATGAAATTCTGGACGACACATATGCTTGCTTGTTTTTACTATTTTTTTTTCGATGCGCGTTTTGGTGTGGCGTTCGTTATATTTTAACGATTTTAGCAGCACTTCTTTTCTCTTCCTTTATTGAAGCAATTCGAGTGGCATAACTTAGTTCTGTCGTACCGTGTTCCTCGAAGAGTTTTTATTGCTTTCTACTCCTGCTGCTCTTCGAATATTCTTGAGTTTGCGGGGTCGACCTTCTACTTGTAACGGAATGAGATTTTGTGACATCAATGGACTGAATTTGAAGTGTAATACTCTGTTGAAGTCACTGTGAATCCTTTTGTATTAGTGGATTGTTCCCATTTGGTTCTGTCTCAACTCGGCCCACAGAGGGTTTGTACCTGAAAATGTACTCACATCGCACTGCGTACAGAAACTATCCTCTCTATATGTGCTCAATTCTTTCGATTCATACAAACTGCAGCGGTAGAGGTCAGACCTATATTAGGAGGTGTAATTAGTGACTTACAAAATAGCAATATAAACCAACGGCCTTGGTAGATTCTGATCTTAGTCGAAGCAAATCCACATATCTTTAATGTTATTGTTCTGTAGCCAAAGTAGTCGATTTGTTTTCCTTGAGAACATGTTTCCATTATCGCGATCCACCCGTCGTCAATTCCACCCGGCGGCAGATGTGCTAGTGAGCCACACATTCCAATATGACACTGCATCTCAGAATCCTCTCCTCCTTCGCAAGTCTTTCGTGGCTCCGACTTAAAGAACGCAGAACTTTACACTCTTTGTCTTTACTCTTTCGAATTCTGCACACCTCAACACCAAATTACCTTTCGTCTCGTTTCTCCTATCTATACTCTAACCACGACGTAAATACCAGATCACTTATCTGTGGCACGCTAAGTATACCTCTTCATAGAACATCTTGTTATTCATCATCTTTTACAGTATCCACCTCGCGTCAATGCAATTCCTTGCCACAAAGTATTAGGGACTGCAAGACAATAAACACCTTTAAAAACAGCTTCAAAGATAACCTTATTAGCATTTCACTCCAATCATACTGATTTAAACTATCACTGACTGCACTGTTACTTCTTTCTTTAGACATCATCCCGATAGTGCTGTATTTTCAGAATTGTCTCATAATAATCTCTTTCCATTATCTAATATTATTTGAAATATATTAATATTCTATGTATTTTAGCTTAATTCTGCTACACAGTTTATTTCAGTGTTTAATTAATAGTTCATAGTAATTTGTTGTTTAATTCGTAAATAACTCTTGTATATATGTAACTCTCACCTAAATCAAATTGTTGAATTCTTTGTAAGTTCATGCATATGTATATACACTTTTTGCTGGTTGAGTGGAAGAGAAGGCCTTACGGCCTTAACTCTGCCATCTAAAATAAATCATTATTAATATTATTATTATATTATATGCTACAGACAAACCTAAATTTTGAAGTTTTCTATATATAAGCTTTGATTGACGTGAAAATTGCATTATTTAAGCTGTGTACAGGGAAAAGTTTGTCTTATGGCTTGTATAGCAGAACTTTCAAATGCAATACGAAACGTACTAGGAGATCATAACGGCATCTTTTCTTTCATCAGTATGAAAAGTTTCTCGTAAGTACTTTGTGGTATGTAAGGAAAGAGAGCATTAATAGAAGGAATAACTGTGTATTTATTTTCGAATATGTCAATATCTGTATGTATGGAATTCATTCTTTCCAAGGGCAGGTGAGTAGAGAAGGTTTGCGCGTGACGTCAAAGCGTGGCGGATGGACCGGAAATGGCGCGACCTTGAGTGACCTTGAGGTAGGTCACGTACGTTGGTGTAGGTCAGTGACCTTGAGGTAGGTCACGTACGCGTTGGTGTAGGTCAGTGACCTTGATGTAGGTCACGTAAGCGTTGGTGTAGGTCAATGACCTTGAGGTAGGTCAGGGTGCACGTACCCCGCCGGAAGCGGACCCCCGCCTGCATGCATATCATTTAACAAGAAGACATGTTGACACATGTCGTGACAGGATATGAACATACACCTACCAATGGAGGAGGGTCACCCCTGGCGGATATAAAAAGGCGTGAAAATCCAGAAATAATCGAGAAAAAATGGCCTACATGTGTGAAGTGTGCGGCCTCCAGTTCACGTTCCGCACCAACCTCTTGCGACATACCCGCACACAACGTGTAGATCAACATAGAGAGCATCAATGCGAACGCTGCGGTGCAGTGTTCACACGGAGCAGTGACCTGCACCGCCACGTCGAGTCGGTGCACCGAAACGAGAGATGGAGGTGTGAAATCTGTAACAGGACCTATTCGCGGCGGGATGCACTCCATCATCACCAGTCGAGGAGTCACCGGCCTCTGGTGGATGTAAGTAGACTCCACGGCGTAAGGGGTATGTTGCACAGGTGGTCTACGGAAATACGTATAATATAGTAGTATGTACCATTTCCAGGAAAGAGCGAGCGTTATCCAGCCGCCGAGACCTAGCGTGATCCAACGTGCCCCGCACCGCCGGTTCCGATACCAGGACCACCGATTGCAGGTCCGTCTAGGGACGCGCCCACACCGACACCAGGACCATCGAATGCTGACCCGAGGAATGAAGTTGGATTCGTGCTCACGGAGTCGGCATTCAAGAGCCGAATCAGGACGTATGCGGCAACCGGCGCTCTTAGAGGGAACATAGGTATCCTGAAATCGCACATCATACAAAAGGTGGAAGAGGCGCTGAAAGAAATTCCTTCCATTAAATTCAACATATTCGTGGAATGTGAGCTTGAGAACGTGAAAAAAGAGCGCCAGGCATACAATTTCAAATCGAAGGACGATGGCTGTACCAGGCATCGAACCTAGGCAACCAGATCACGAGTATTGTTCGTGAATTTGAGGAATGCATGTTAAATGGGTCCGGTTGGTATTTCACGAAGGTGACATCAGTGGAGTAGCGAATTAACAGAAGCAATCCCCTTAATGGGACCGGCTTTATCCCCCTCCCCGTCCGGTACAGACATAGGAGATCGATTGTAAATGTGCGTAATAGGGACCAGTACTGCTTTAAATACAGCATACTGGCGCACTTTATCGATCGTGATGGCTATTTTATCCATATGTACGAGAATAGACGTGACCTGGAGGACAAGTACGATTAGAATATTGAGTTCCCGGTAAAAATAGAAGACATTACAAAATTTGGAAAACGAAATAAGATGTCTATCAACGTATTCGACATAGACAAAAATACAGACGTATTCCCATTGAAGGTATGTGATGAGGAACTGGAGGATCACAGAGACCTGTTATACATTACAAATTAAACACACGGACACTACTGTTATATACCCAATTTCAACGCATTCATTGGACCGCAGTTGACGCGTCACAGGGGCAGACTCGCCATCTGCAAGAGATGCTTTTCACATTTCGCAAGTCGGGGATCGATGTCGGCACAGGAAAGATTGGTGGAACATAAGGAAATATGCAGACAACTCAAAAGCGTGCGATCGATCTAATACCCGACGAACACTGGATAGAATTTAAGGAAGTCTGGAGAAGTTAGAAATTGAGGTTTGTGATATACTGTGATTTTGAAAGTGTTCTGCAACCTGTGCACGGATGTGAGAATAGCCCCGCCACTACCAAATTCACTCGCCTCATAGCTACTGCTACCTAATTAAGGATGCGCTGGGCGAGCACATAGAAGTCAGGCGTTACCGCGGTGAGGGAGCAGGGTACGTGCACCCTGACCTACCTCAAGGTCACTGACCTACACCAACGTACGTGACCTACCTCAAGGCCTACGCGTATGTGACCTATCTCAAGTCACTCAAGGTCGCGCCATTTCCTGTCCATCCGCCACGCTTTGACGTCACGCGCTAACCTTCTCTACTCGCGGTGAGGGAGCAGGACAGAGGTTCATGGAGCCGGTTATGGCGGACGTGCGCTGCATAAACGACACACTGTATGTGATAGAAAGCCAATGAACCCTCTTACGCCAGAACAGCAAGCCGAATACGAGAACGCAGTAGTGTGTCAAATATGCAAAAAGGGAAATTTTAAGGAGATATAGTAGAGGTGCGCGGCCCATCAGAATTGTAACATCAATTATCAAGATCAAAATTTCGTTCCATGTATATTGCACAACCTATCGAACTATGACGGTCACTTTATCGTCCAGGAGCTCGGTCTGAATGAGGAAGAGATATCCGTGATCCCGAATACGACCGAGAAATATATTTCCTTTACAAAATACGTCGGAGTGCGACGGAAGAAGAGAGAAGTCATTCAGTTTCGATTTCTCGATTCCTTCCGATTTATGTCCGATTCTGAGCTCATTTCTCGATGTGGACCACTTCGAACACTGCAAGCGCTATTTCCCTGCGAACGTGTTCGATTTGGAGGAGGAAAGGCGTGTTTCCCACTGATGTCACCTTCGTGAAATACCACCCGGACCCATTTAACATGCATTCCTGAAATTCACAAACAATACTCGTGATATGGTTGCCTACTATCGGTCCTAGGTTCGATGTCTGGTACACGTCATCGTTCTTCGATTTGAAATTGTATGCCTTGCTCTCTTTTTTCACGTTCTGAAACTCACATTCCACGAATATGTTGAATTTAATGGAGGGAATTTCTTTCAACGCCTCTTCCACCTTTTGTATGATGTGAGATTTCAGGATACCTAGCACCGCCCCTATGTCCCCTCTAAGAAGCCGGTTACCGCATACGTCCTGATTCGGCCCTTGAATGCCGACTCCGTGAGCACGAATCCAACCTCACCCCTCGGGTCAGCATTTGATGGTCCTGGTGTCGGTGTGGGCACGTCCCTAGACGGACCTGCAGTCGGTGGTCCTGGTATCGGAACCGGCCGGCGGTGCGGGAGAGGGTCCTGATGTGCGGGGCGGGGCACGTGGGATCACGCTGGTCTCGGCGGCTGGATAACGCTCGCTCTTTCCTGGAAATGATTATTTCCCTAGACCACCTGTGCAACATACCCCTTACGCCGTGGAGTCTACTTACATCCACCAGAGGCCGGTGACTCCTCGACTGGTGATGATGGAGTGCATCCCGCCGCGAATAGGTCCTGTTACAGATTTCACACCTCCATCTCTCGTTTCGGTGCACCGACTCGACGTGGCGGTGCAGGTCACTGCTCCGTGTGAACACTGCACCACAGCGTTCGCATTGATGCTCTCAATGTTGATCTACATGTTGTGTGCGAATATGTCGCAAGAGGTTGGTGCGGAACGTGATCTGGAGGCCGCACACTTCACACAAGTAAGCCATTTTTTCTCGATTATTTCTGGATTTTCACGCCTTTATATATCCGCCAGGGGTGACCCCCTCCATTGCTATTAGTCACGTATTTGGTAGGTGTATGTTCACATCCTGTCACGACATGTGTCAACATGTCTTCTTGTTAATTGATGTGCATGCAGGCGGGGATCCGCTTCCGGCGGGGTACGTGCACCCTGACCTACCTCAAGTCACTGACCTACACCAACGCGTACGTGACCTACCTCAAGGTCACTTACCTACACCACCGTACGTGACCTACCTCAAGGCCTACGCGTACGTGACCTACCTCAAGGTCGTGCCATTTCCGGTCCATCCGCCACGCTTTGACGTCACGCACAAACCTTCTCTACTCAAGTGTTTCACTGCAAACTCAGCATTCGCCAGGCTCTTCTATTTTCTGCCTTCCTGCATATGATCCATACATCTTAATGTGCTTTGTCATTTGATATCTTCTTCTGCCCCCAACTCTTCTCCCGTTCACCATTCCTTCCAGTGAATCCTTCAGAAGGCAGATTCTTCTGAACCAGTGACCCAGACAATTTTTTTTTCCTCTTCCTGATTAGGTTCAGCATCATTCATTCTTCACCCACTCTTTCCAACACAACTTTGTTTCTTATTCTGTATGTCCATTTCACACGCTCCATCCTTCTCCAAATCTATATTTCAAACGCTTCTAGTCATTTCTGTCCACTTCGTCGTAATATGTATGGAATATAACTGATTAAATTATCTGCAACAATTATTGAATGTCTCCGTCTCCAAAGTATTCACGATTCTCTAGAGAGCTTGTACTCCAGAATAAAAGCAAAAATTAATATTATGTCTTTTTCACTATCGTCAATGTGCATGAAACCTTTGCTTAAATTAAATCAACTGGAATTATGTCCTCACGCTGTTTAGGCAAAGCGGTGTATCGTTGCCGATTTAGTGAAGATCTTATATTAGTAAAACTAGGCATACTCACAACAGTATCCAGTCCTGCATTGATGACACCGGAAAATTCTTCTTAATATATTTTTGGTATTGAAGTTAATATTCTTCTCTCGCTCGTTTCTTATATTGCAATCTGCACTTTTCTACTTTTACTAGTACATCAGTTGCACAGGAATGTATAGTAATATCAAAACTCAATCTCCAATATCTATTGTAAGTTCTCCCGCACATATTTTATTTACACATCGCCACCGCTTCGATCCATTCTTGTTCACTGTTTTCACTGCAAACCTATATGCTCTAAATAAATTAATTTAAATTTGTCTTACTGACTTTCTATATATTTCAAATTCACCGATGCACCTCACTGTACTACACTGCATTCTGATCTGGGGTACTTGCAATGTGGCTGATTCGGTTGGCTGTAGTGACCTGTTACATATGCACCATCTATATCAAACATAGGCCTAAACATCAGCAAACCACGTTCCTTGTATCCATTTATTAGATATACGCCATCCACATCAGCAAACCACCTACGCCATCTACTTCAGCAAACCACGTCCGTTATATAGATTTATAGGCCTGTTCGTAAACATCAGGAAACCACGTTCCTTGTATCTATTTATTAGACATACACCACTACATCAGCAAACCATCTACGCCATATACTTCAGCAAACCACGTCCCTTATATCGATTTATAGGCCTGTTCGTAAATATCAGCAAACGACGTTCCTTGTATCCATTTATTATGTATACGCCATCTACATCGGCAAACCATCTACGCCATCTATTCCAGCAAAACACGTCCCTTATATAGATTTATAGACCTGTTCGTAAACATCAGTAAACCACGTTCCTTGTATCCATTTGAAGAGTCCACTGCAAGAATGATGGATGTCATTTGGAATACATTTTGCAGGAGAAGCAATTGAAAGTTTGAAATGCTTAGCGCTCAAAGCTTAACTGTGATTTTCTGATCATTACTGGACAATGACTATCAGTGTTAATGCCATATAACTCTGTATGTATATTCTATATGTCTTAAGCTGTGCATTGACAGTCATGGTTCATTTTCGACAAGAAAGTGACATCTAGTATTCTTGCAGTGGACTCTTCATTTACTAGATATATACCATCTACATCAGCAAACCATCTACGCCATCTACTTTAGCAAACTACGTCCCTTATATCGATTTACAGGCCTGTTCGTAAACATCAGCAAACCACGTTCCTTGTATCCATTTATTATATATACGCCATCTACATCAGCAAACCATCTACGCCATCTACTTCAGTAAACCACGTCCTTTATATCGATTTATAGGCCTGTTCTTAAACATCAGCAAACCACGTTCCTTAATGAGAGGACTAATTAAATATATTTTCAGATATAAAACTTTTCCGTGGGCCAAGTTGATTACATAATAATCTGCAGGACGAAATGTGACTGGAAGAAATGGAAATATACGGAATTAGTTTGTTGCTGGTCTGTTGATTTTTACGCCAACTTCTTTTCAAACTTGCGAAGTTAAAAATTGGAAAAATTAGATTTAACCTTACTTTTGATGACTTAGAGACCGTGGAAAGGTAAGGGATTTTTTCCCACAATAAATATAAATTTTTGTTGTATCTGTCGTGCTGAGGACTGTACTCTGCCTGAATTTTTCAAAACTTCAAAGAGCTTCGAGTGTGTCACCCTAGACACGCCACTTAAAAATATTAAATATCTCTCAATGACATGAACAGATGTGAATAAAACCTATAGCACCAATTACATGTGTACTAACCGAAAAGCTTGGCTGTAATGCGTTGAAATGGGTACCGTGAAGTGGGGCTACTTGACCACCGCGGGGCTACTTGGACACAACATGACATGTTGAGACATTATAGTATTTAATATCTACGTTTGTAGTTACCCTTTTTATTATTGTGTTTTATTTTCCATTGTTACAGATAGTTAATGATTAAAAATAGTGCGAACTTATGAAAAGACCCCATGGTCAAAACCCTACATCAATTATGAAAAAAAGAGATATGGAAAAAGGGATAGAGACAGTTAAGGAAGGGATGTTCAAGAAGGGGGCAACAGAAAAATTTGAAGTACCTTGGGCGAGTTGGTACGGAAGATACTTGGCAAGAATCCGAAACTTGTTGAACATCCAACTGTTATAAATAACACAGAAGAGGAAGTTATTGCAGAAACTTTGGGAGTGGTGGCTATTTTTACTATTACTTATTTGTTCTTTTAATCAGATTATTGTTAAGGTCACTTGTAATTTTTTAATAAAGAATTTGTGATAATAAATCAAATTTCAATAAATCATATTTTTCCATTAAAATTTTGTGAAAATCATTGCAAGTTTAATAAACCTTACTTTTCCTTTAAAATATTATATCATATACATAAATATTCCAAGTAACCCCAAAACCGATGCTATTTGGACACCTAATAAAATTTGTTTTGTTTAAGTTTCTGAAAGATATTTTCCAATGATATCAGCTATGTAATCTTGTAGGCCAAGTAGGTGCAATGTAGTGTATATTTTTTAATAATCACTCTGATATAAAAGTCCCATATTTTACATAGAAAAGTGTGCTAAAATGATATCCAAGTAGCCCCACTTTACAGTACATTTTTATAACTCAAGTTGGAATTTGAATTCGCTCGCAAATAAGTAGACTATTTTAAAAGCACCGGAAAGGGTGTTATATATAAATATGCCTAATATGGTTTATTTATCGCATTCGGAATATGTATTATATATTTCGCGTGTTAAATATTACAGTACCCGGTTAACTAGTTTCAGCCTGTTATTGGCCATCTTTAGAACTGGTTGGTTTTTGTTTTCGTATGTTAGCGTGAGAAGAAGATAAACACAAAAACACATCCAAACGAAATTCTCAACACTCAACTCAATTGCAGAACACACACACACACACACACTTTGACTACACATTACACTACACAAACACCAACCAGTTCTGAATATGGCCAATAACAAGCTGAAACTAGTTAACCATTTACTGTAATAGGCCTATTTAACACGCGAAAGATATATAATACATATTACGAAGTGATATAGCGTTAAAAGTTGTGTAATGAAGATGTATTATTTATCGTACGTCAAGTCTAAAAAACTGAAAATGCATAGAACCTCCATCTTCATTATCCATTGATATGTTATCCAAAATAGCAACACAAAACTACGTAACTCAAGAACAAGCACTGCTGTTTACAAGCAGCTGGGCCGCGCGAGATTCACTGTAAACTATTTTCTCACTTTGTTTGAACAGAATAAACACAGAAAGACACTAAGGATGGTTTCCATAAACTTTAATCATAATTTGGTTTTATAACAACAAATTATGATAAATCAGGCCATAGGCTAAATTATCTATGATGGAAAATAGTATTTTTGCGCCATAAAATGCTCATTTAGCCCACTGTGCGATGTTCTGTGTTGAAGGAACTAATTTATTTATAGTACAGCTGATTTTTGAAGAAAATTTCAATTTATCCTTAACGTATTCCTATTAAATTTCAACTCGAATCTTTATTGGAATGGTAAAGCTTTGACGCCGAAATATATTCTTAACAACCGGGTCGTGTATACAACGATTTGTGTTATCGCTAACCGTCATTAGTAAAAGAAAAAGCGAGCTGTTTGTAAGATAGTCACAGAAATCAGTGACATTTGACACAAGCCAATATTAAACAAGACTACATAGAGATTGTAGTTGAAAAAGTGAACATTCATGTAATATATTTTTCTGCCGATGACATAATTTCGTCATAAATTCGTCAGTAATTGTAACAAGATCTAGATATGATATATGATATATGAACGGAGCGATAAAAGTGTCAATTCTGAATTAATTAGAGGAGTGTAATAGGAAGTTAAGTAAAACGATAAAGATAATGAAAATAGGTGAGGAGTATGGCGGGGGAGGCTAGCTAGGGAGCGAAGTATAATATGTAGAAAATTATTGAGATCGAAAAGCGAATATACACAAGAAACATACATAATAACGAACATATTGGGCAATTGTGTAGTATGTTGTAGTAACAAGTATTAGAAACAGTGTATGTTCGATATAAGTGAACTGGAAATCAAGAAGAGTCGTACAAGTGTCAATTTTGAATGATCCAAATTAAGTTGTTAGGTTATAAAGGTGGGAATATTGATCAATTGAAATGGGGTCGAAAGTTAAATTATGAGAGCGTCTACAAAAGGTATATCCGTAATGAAAGTAATTGTGGCACCGGATAGGAAATTATGAGGTTCTCATTACATGGATGTAAATGTTGACATCAAATATATCATATATCAACAAGATCTAGATATATAGCATTATGTAACTTAATGCCTCACAAGTTAAAAGATGGAATTAAGCCATTAGGAGATGGTTGCATACTGTCAACAATGAAGGAAAATCTCGAATAATATGATTTTCTGTAAGATAGTTCACTAAATAATTATTACTTTCATACCTAAGAACTTAATTATATTAATATTAATTCACAGCATTTTCCACTCTTGTGGCTATCTCCGATCCGAATGAAGGGATCTGGATTTGATCTCGAAATGTTTCTTAAAACATATTCGTTAAAGGAATAGCGGTGTAGATACACATATTGATTTTCATATTTTGTGTTCCATAAATCTTAACAATGACATGAATTTTGTTAAGTATGGAACCCTTTTCTAGAAATGTTTGGTAACTATTAAAGCTGTGAAACTTCAGGAGATGAAAATTTTTTCCCTTCTAAATAGATTATAAATAGAAATGCAGAATGAGTTGTAGGCATTGCTAAAAAATTGGGATTAGGAACACAGATGTAATATTAAAGAAATAACTTGCATCAATTTATTTATTTTCATTTACTTTACAAAAGTATAACATTCATCAGTAAAAAATTATGGGCACAATTTAATGATGATGAATTTTGATGACAGAAGTATTGCGTAGGAATTTAACGATCAAAGAGAAGCACTAATGCTAAACTCTAACGAAATCACAGGATGATGTGAAAGTTACGAAGAGTCTGCACAGTCCTGCGATAGCGTTGGCTAATGATGTCCACTGATGTCGAATCCTCCATGACCTCCCAGACTTCCACCGAAATCTCCATGACCTCCTAGACTTCCTCCGAAATCTCCATGACCTCCTAGACTTCCACTGAAATCTCCATGACCTTCCACACCGCCACCAAAGCCTCCATCATGACCCTTGATGAAAACTGGCACCTTCTTCTCTACAATCACTGGAACTTTCACGGGATAAGGATGGGGAACAGGGACCTTTACGGGGTAGGGCTTTGGGACGTGGACAGGGTGTGGTACAGGAACAGGGACCTTGACTGGTACTTTCACTGGGTAGGGAACTGGCTTATCTACAGGGTAAGGTACCTTCTTCTCAACATACACTGGGTATGGGTTTGGTACATGAACTGGGTAAGGCTTGTCGACATGTACGGGGACAGGGACCTTGACAGGGAATGGAACTTTCTTCTCTACGTGGACTGGGTAAGGGTGAGGAATAGGGACTTTGACTTCCTTTGTGATGGTGATAGACTTAACATGGGCGTCGTGATGGGATTCACCGCCACCAAAGCTACCGCCTCCGAAAGAATGGCCTTCTCCTAGTGACAGTCCTCCTCCGTGACCTCCAAGAGATAGACCTTCGTGGCCTCCAAGGGATAGACCGTGGCCTCCAAGAGATAGACCTTCGTGGCCTCCAAAAGACAGACCTCCATGATCTCCCAAAGACAGACCTCCGTGTCCGAAGTCTCCGCCTCCGTAACCCAGATCGTGGAGTCCTCTCTTTTCAGTCTTCTTGTCCTTCTTCTGGTCTTCAGCCAGAACTAAGGACGCTGCTATCAGCAGGACGGTGCAGATCTGGAAGGACGTACAGATTAGATTACATTAATGCAATTTTATTTGGTTGTGTATTGTAGATTTTGTAATAAATAATATTACTAACTTTGTTAGTGAGAAGAAGTCTAGATATGAAAAGAATAGCGTCCTTTATAGGACAGAGACTCAAGGCTTATGTAACTATTTTGTATAATTTATATTATTATATTTATTAAGTTTTCCACTCTATAACACACGACACTTCTAGGAAATATAATGGGAAACATTACAATAAACGCTGAAAAATGTTATACAACATTGCAATTTTTTACAGATGTACGGTACGGTATATAAAATAGAAAATTATTCAGAGCATTCACCCATGGGTACAAGACTATCACTATGGAATTAGACTTTAACGAAATTGTTACCTCATTACATTGTTATTATTCACAGACGATCAAATTATTAATGTAACAACAGAATCTGAACTCCAGTGTACTATACATAATTAGAAAATACTGCCTGGTAATTTAATATGATAATTTCAACATAGGGAACTAAAATAATCGC
The DNA here is from genome assembly GCF_040183065.1 of Periplaneta americana. Lineage (NCBI taxonomy): Eukaryota > Metazoa > Arthropoda > Insecta > Blattodea > Blattidae > Periplaneta > Periplaneta americana. The sequence goes on along the minus strand of NC_091120.1, from coordinate 69,926,728 downwards.
GTTTTTAGGTACAAAATCAGTTCATAGTAAAATCTGTATAAATAACAAATTGATAGAACGAGTGAATTAATGCAATTACCTCGGTTATCATTTTAATTTGTTGAAGAAGATATGAAGCACAACATTCCTAAATTCTTGGAGATCATAGGCGTAATCAATTAAGTTATCAAACCTTCTGAAGTGCAAAGACACACTAGACTTATAATCTACTAAACTCTTGCATGACCAATCCTTACTTAAGGTAGCGAAGCGTGGACTAGCAGGAATGCAGATGAAGAAAGATTTACAGCAGCGGAAATGATGTTACTGAGAAGAGCTGCTAGTTATTTCAAACTTGACCACAGAATGAATGCGGATGTACTCAAAGAATTAAAAATATACTCAATTATTCAACACATAATTTACTATAGGCTAAACTGGAAAGAACATGTTGCCACTCGCTTGCCTAAAGGAATCCTGTCATACGTTCCAAAATATCGTAGGAATTTAGGAAGACCTAAAAAGCGATGGATAGAGACCGTAACATATCACTAGGTCAGCGATGCAGAACTGCGCTCCAATTGTAGCATAAGTCAGAAGCGAAATACGTCATTCATCCCTTTCCTTAAGGCCACGCGTCATCCATATGACAAGGTAAAGAAGATTTGTATTCACTGTCTAGAGGTGGAATTCGAAGCAATATCGGTCGGACAGTATAGGTACTAGTTTATAGAGCAATGGAGAAAATGAATACTTCTGTATCCAAAATAATCACAAAACACGTTGCCTCATTTGTGAACAGTTTATTGTTATAATTATTGTGGTTGTAAATACTTTAGTCATTTTTTCCGTGATCACTAGTTTGTTGTAATCCACGTGGTTGTACACGAGTCACGGAGAAGTCATTCAACGCCCGTGGACTGTGGAAAGGAAACTAATGCTTTCCCCATGCTTCCAGCCCTCTGTCTGTGAGTTCTACATCCCCGCATAGGTCTAAAACGTGTAATGATGATGATGATGATGATGATGAATAACTGTCTCTGCTGGACCTGCCTTGAGTCTAGCTATGTCAAGTAATGCCCATAGTTTGTCAGTGTATTTTTTCATTACTAAAGTTCCTCCTATGAATACGTGAAAACTTTGTAACTAATTCAACAGTTAGTAGTATAAATACTCGTCAAAAATGACTTTCATACTGCATTGGCAAATCTGTTATGCTATCAAAAAGAAATGTGTTATATGGCAATAACAACTTTTAATAGCCTCCCTGTAGATATGAAAAATCAAACTCAAAACATAAGATTACTTAGGGCCAAATTATAGAAATACCTAATTTCTCACGCATCTATTCTGTAGGTAAATTTATGACATTCAGCAACACTGCATGAATATTTCTGTCTTGTATTAGGTATCAATACTTAACTCTTGTACTGCACTAGTTTATTGCAAAATCTTCCTGTATATATTTTAACTAGGCTGTGACTATGAATTAGGACTTTGTAGTACTATTATGATTTTTTTATATGTTCCATATTCTAGCTGTTAAGTGATGTACGAATACCATAGAATGTAAATAAATACAATACAAACGTTTAGGAACAGCTCTCATTTTCCACCACCATGGTAATATTGCTCAATACCTGAAAGATCTCCAGTTCTCTTGCATAAGTTGCTCGGGATAACCAGTCATATAGGGCCAAACAGAACACGTGGCCCTTAGAATTTTGAATTTATGGTAGTACTCAAAATTTGTTCTTGAATGTTGATGATTTTAAGTCTCAGTGCATAATTAAAGGCCACAATTCTTTACCCGAATGGAATTTGTGAAACTTTAATTCTCTTCTTAATGACTTGTGTATTACATTATTGCTTTAAGAACATCATATTTAAGCACGGATTTCTTAAATTTCGAATAAAATAAATATTAAACAACTAAACGGCAGATTCTACTCAGAGTTTTATGCAGTTTTATTATTCAATTATATAATAAAAATAATGAATAATAACAGATTAGACCTCAATGACCTTGTGATTATGTACGGTATGGGTTACTTTCGAATAAAATTACAGGCTGTATGCGAAAAAACACACGATCTATTAATGAAGCGGTTCTCTTAGTTTTTTTTAAGCGATTTGCGAAAAGCTGCAACAGGATTTTCTTTCTGTTCCAAAAGGCTCAGAGGTGTACACGGAATGGTTAGGTGTAATACGTCACTGCCTTAGAAACTGAAGGTCGGAATATTTAATATCGACTTTTTATTCTTGCACACTTTTCACAATCGTTTATTTTTAGTTTACTTATTTAACGACGCTGTAACAACTACTAAGTTATTTAGCGTCGATGGAATTGGCGATGGCGAGATAAGACCGAGGATTCTCCATGTAAATACCTGACATTCTCTTTAGAGTACTACAACAGAATATCAATTTATTAGGTCAATCATGTACTGCATATCATCATGTTTAACGCAGTTCTAACAGTTTGTAAAACAAGTTTCTCGTCACTTAGAAGAGGAAGATTAGGTGGGACAATTTATAAATGTTTAATTCCTATCACTTCACTCACGAATTAATTCATAACCCCAAAAGCTTGGCAACACTTCTTGCCAAGTTGTACAATCAAAACATATATCACAATTTTTCGAACTATCCATTTTTTTCTAAATTTTTAGCTGTCAATAATTACACATAGGTCACATTTAAGTAAGTTTTTAATTACTCTGTCTATTTTAAGTCTATGCTGACTGGCTAAATGTATAGAAATGGCTGTTATCGGTTCAGTCTGCCCTCGTCGAAAATACAACTTACGTAAAAACAATTATTGAAACTTATGCAGCGATATATAAAATACAGATAGATTTATAAACGCACATGCATACAACAACCAACAGTGGAGTGTATCTTACAAGAAATATGATTACTTCTATGGACACTCTTGAAGGGTTTTAGACCCTTAAGGTAATTTTCAAAGTTTCACAAATTGGTCCAGCACCTCTTTCGTAAATGTTTGCAAAAGTGCCGTCCCCTTTTTCCTTTTTACACGTATTGAAATCTGTGTTACAAATTTATGTAAGCTTTCTACATTTTGAGTGATACATTGTTAAAAATTGTACACGCATCTTTCATAATTTGTTGTTTGTATCTAATACTCTTAATCTAATTATACAGAGTGATTCACGAGGATTTACCGTCTTCTACGGAGCTTATTTCCGAAGACATTCTGAGCAAAAAATGTTATATAAACATGGGTCCTATTCTCAATATTATAGAGTTACGTTTCGTTATTGGAACGAATTGCTGTGAACACGTGATCTTGGTCAGCGTGCAGTCAGCAGCCAGCGCGAGCGCTACGGAAATCAAAGATAGCCGTATGCAGTTACGTAGCGCGACGAGTGCCGTTCACAAGCGTGCGGCCAAGTGTACTCAAGCGGACGGCGACATTTTTTAAAATGTGTTGTAAATTCTCCGAAACTGTAAATTAGGATGCAAAATTGAACTGCAAATAATTAATTCGGTGGAAGTGGTGTGATTTGTAATAATTTTTATGGTAAGTGCGTAAGCATAATGTAATTTTATAGTTAAAAATAGAAAAAAATATGTCTATACGAAGCAACTAAGGAGTTCACAGCACACTTTTAGCTTCATAAACTTGCTAATTAAAGAAATGATACTTCTGAATGGTTCATTCTCTATTTGTATTATTCTTTTACCTTCAAACTAAAGAACAACCGTATTTTACAAACAACTTTAAGTTAGTGTAACTCTGAAAATATTGAGAATAGGAACTATGATTATATGACATTTTTTGCTCAAAATATCTTCAGAAATAAGCTCCGTAAAGGACGGTAAATCCTCGTGAATCACCCTGTGTAGTCATTTCCATTCTTGTTTTCCAATGCACGTGCAATAACACATTCAGCAAGCTGAGAAGCTAACAAAAGAAATATATAATTATATAGAGAGACGAATAGTGCGAGAAAAGAGAGCTGTTTGGGAAAGTAAAAAATATCATTCAGTGTAAAATAATTAATAAAGTAATCGTTAGTGATGTTAATGAAACAGGATATATAGTGAAGATTTACAAAAAAATTGTATATAATATTACACAATTCGATTTAACAATATTACTTTTTGCGTCTTTTGGTTCTTTGATATGTAACTTTTATAATGTTAGTTGGTACTTACTGAGAGCCTCATGTTGCTGTATGTATGTGTGTGGATCAGCAACGTGATGCTTCTGCCTGTTCTTCTGCATGTCTTCGCTTTTATACATTAAATCTGACAGTTTCTGTACGCTTTCTACATAGGATTGTGCAGCTCTTTGTCTTACAAGTACGTATCTCCTCGCCTGTGTCGAAAGCGACTTCCTCTGCTGCTGATGGGCAGAATGTTACATATACGTAATCACTGTGAGTTTTTTCTAAAGATATTTCGACGTTACGAGGTTCTATTATACTGGTCTACGTCAATTTTGCTGACTGCATAGTAACAGCTGATCTTTATTAATCTGAGGGTGCTGAATCCATAAATTAATTTTAAATTTAAATGAATTTTAAATATTTATGTTTATTCAAATTTAAATATACATTTATTACAATAAGAAAACCACAAAATACATATTAAATGTAATAGAAACAAAGATATATTAAAAAACTATTATATACATACAACAGAAATATATTTTCAAGAATTTACCCCCGTATGAACAAACGCTCATGATCGGGAGTTCAACCGCACTTTAGATAAGTAGAAAGCAGAAGAAGAAAAAGGAGAAGAATACAAAATAAAGAATAAATTTAAGCAATAAAATAGCATAGATTACAAAAACAAGAGCCTATATGATAAATAGAGACGAGAATGTTATGCAAATGCATGTTTTTATAGGAACATAGGGCATAGCTCAAATTTAGTACTTAACCATTTAATTACTTTTCGGTTCCAAATATGTGTGTTAATTTTTCCGTGCATATTAATATGTTTTGACCTTTTTTGGGATAAAAACATGCATATAATATACATTATGTTCAGTTTAAATGCATGTTTTAATGGTTTTGAGTGGGCACTTGGGTTTCTCGATTTTTATAACCCTCATTTTAGTTTCAGGTATCAGGGTTGAAGAAGGAAAAGAAAAAGAAAAACTAAATAACAGATAAAGGTTCATTCAAGTTTGCACCCATAATTTCTTGCAATGTAAGAGAGGTCATTCTCTGCCTACAAAAACATATTGACTGACAAGCGCAGAAACCTCACAGAAACCAATGTAGAAATGTTGTTGATTGTTTACTGTGCAAAAAAAGTGAAGTGAAATAAGAAATTTGGAACAAAAATGAAACTGCATATTTTAATGCATTTTTCGCTTGATCGTGCATGTTTCATAGTTTGATAGTACATGAATGCATGCATATTTTGGGATTTTATAGTGCATGAAATTATCATCTCTAATGATAAAGAACAATCACAATTTGAAAACGTTTATAACCAATATTCACAAGTTTGATATAAGAATAATATTTATCAATTAATTATCTAACCCTATGTGTAGTTCCCTTACTAAATTCTTCAATTTTCAGTTTAAATTTAATCATACTTATGTTAGCTAAAACAAGTTACTGAGAAAATAATTTGTTGTATAGTTTCAGTCCATACTTAAAGCCATGTCATACCAGCTGCCATTGAACTTCTGGATTCTGTGAAAAGAAATAATATGTTTCTTCTCGTATTATAATTATGCCAATATATGTTGAAATTTTTCTTGTTCTTGTGAACATCACGTCAGTTTTTTTTTTTTTTTTTTTTTTTTTCGAATAACCACTTCATGGAATTTTCCTGTTGTGAATTTCTATGAGAATGGCTGCAGTTCATGGAAAATGTAAAAATGAACCAAACTCATTCTGTTAAATTTGTGACTGTTTTTTAAGACTAAAATAAAATACAAGCATATTAGATTTTGTATCCAAAGTAAATATACATAGGCTATTTCATGGTTAAACAAAGCGACTAGGAAAAATACTGAGCACCACATAAAGTGTGCAGGACATGTGTTGAAAATTTCAGATAGTGGACTAAGTGACAAAGAAAACGTTTCAGTTTTGGAGTTCCAGGGGCGAGAGCACATGGAAGACTGCTACTTTTGTATGGTTGGTGTATCAGGTTTTAACGAAAGGTAAGAAAAAATTGCAGTCATTATCCTAACTTACTATCAGCTATAAGTAAATAAGTATATTTTATTTCTTTTCACGTATTTATTTGATTATATATATATATATATATATATATATATATATATATATATATATATGCATATTTGGATACTGTTAATTTAGCTGTTTCATAATTCACACCACTGAGGAACATGTCGAAAATTAAGAGCACCAAGCGTTCCCTTCAGAACGAACTTGTAGAGAAGTTCGAAAAGAAATATTTTCTTATTAAAGGAAAAAAAAAACACTGAATTTTGCAAGTTTATAAAAAAAAAAGTAGCTATAAGGACAAATAAAACTCGATTCTTTCAAAACCAGTGTAATGGAAAAAGGTACATGAAAAATATTTAATTATACAGTTAAAATTGGCCTTCAACATCAAAATCAGACATAAAATATAAAAAAATAATTGCACTGAGCGTTGTGTATAATGTTGGTACGTGCTAACATACCTTTAGCGTTTCTTGAAACAAGTTATTTGAGTGAAAGTAGGAGATACTTTCATTTTGATACGTTGTGAATGTACCTTGTAATTCGCTGCATTGAATTGTGAAGAAATGTATTTTATGTAAGTACTGAATATTTTTTTCTTTTCTGCTCACACACAAATGATTATTTTATATTGTTAAATTGAAGTATGTAACTTTACGCAATTATTTGTTGTACTAGAAATGCACTGTACATAATATATTTGTAAACGTGAACATTTATTTTGTGACTTACTGTGATTGAATGTTTACAAGTTGAGGCAAGAAGTAATTGCACTCTGACTCTCCCATTTCCCTCGATTTACAAAACACAGTGGTCCGTGCGTTCGTACCTTGGGCCGCAGTCGGGTAATGTATAGTAAGGTGTAACATCAATGAATTCAACTAATGATAATTAAAGACGGAAATATTAAAAATAAATTTGTTCTCTGATTTTATTTTCTACACTCTCACAACTTTCATTCATAATATATCAAGAATAATCATAAAAATCTACACAAAAGTTGATACGCTAGATGGAAACACTGCGTGTTATGGTCTCTGCTAACTGGCTGTAGAACCCACTCACGTTTCGTCTCACTGGGTGTTTAAGCGAGCAGGCAAATGGATTCGAAACTATCCAGTCAATTTTAACACCACTGTGTAAGCTGCGTTTGGGTTGGATATCAATGTTTTATTTGGTAGAGCGCAGTTCATTTAAAAACTAGACCCATTCGTATCCAAAGTGCAGATTGAGCTAAATCAGTGTCCGATACTCGCTCATTGCACAGCTCTAATACTTGGGCTGACCACACGCCCCCGTTTGACCAGTATGGTTGCAGTTTGAAGGTCCTGTCTTAATGTCCGGTCGGTTTTCGAATTGTCCCGGGAAATTATAATAAGGAAGTAATTAATCCTAGGCATCAGGAAGGGAATAATTACTACTATAACTACTGCTACTACAACTACTGCTATTATTGCACATTATCGTGAGTTGGAGATAAAAATAGAAGTTATAATAGACGATGCTGCTCTAAACCTATATACCTGCTAGCCACCGGCGTGGCTCAGTCGGTTAAGGCGCTTGCCTGCCGGTCTGAAGTTGCGTTCGGGCGCGGGTTCGATCCCCGCTTGGGCTGATTACCTGGTTGGGTTTTTTCCGAGGTTTTCCCCAACCGTAATGTGAATGCAAGGTAATCTATGGCGAATCCTCGGCCTCATCTCGCCAAATATCATCTCGCTATCACCAATCTCATCGACGCTAAATAACCTAGTAGTTGATACAGCGTCGTTAAATAACCAACTAAAATAAAAAATATATACCTGCTACAGTGACATCAAAAACCTTTTCCTTATATTTTTATTGTGCCTTGTTTTTTGACTATACCATTCAGGCACGAGTTTATAAACCGAGGTAACCGTCTCATTGTGCTGTGTGCAGTCTGAAGGGGCACAACATTCAGTTGCTGTGTGTCTGTTGCCGACGTAACTTAAAATGGTGTAGTGTGTTTCGAAGACATGTTTGCTTTTTTTCTACACAGAGAGCTTTTCTTATTGGAGCATACTTCAGAACAGGATAGAGCTGGAAACTGAAAGTATGATATTAAAGACTGTGAAGAACAGTTTGTTTCTCGTTTTCCTGATTTTGTAGGCTAATCACTGAAAACTACCGCAGAAATCTTAATAATTTTGTTAGTAAATTTAGAGAAACCAAATGCACAGAACAGAAGGAAGGACTACAAAACAAAACAAGATTTAGTTGCAAATGTAAAAGAAAAAATGCAGAATATTCCTCGTAAATCCTTAAAGGAGATTGACTGCAGAAATGGGCATTTCTTGCGGAATTCTTAAATTAACTCTTAATTTTTTTAAATTTATATCTCGAGAGATTCATTTTATTTGTTTATGTAATTATGTTAAACTTTTATTTCATATCCACATGTCGGTTTTAGGCACATAGCTTTTTCGGTTTCTCCAGACTTAAGTATTTGTGGATTTTGCTAACATAAAATAAAATGTGTTTTTGGATTTCTTAATGACTCACTCTATCACTGCATTTTCATTCCAATATCATCCTATAGTTTCATAAGACCCACGGTCTCATGCTCAATCCACATGCAGGTGGACAGCATTTGCTGTGCTAAGGAGTGACATTGCATAGGTACAATAAGAACATAGTTAAAGATGCAAGGGAAAAGTTTTTGATGTCACTGTACTTGTAATTAGGGCCGTGACATCAGTATATTTGTATTAGTTTGAGGTCAATTGAAGGTGAAAACACGACGCCGGACAGAATGTAGTCGACGTGTTTCAAGTACAGGCAGCGGAAGCGAATTTCACACACGCCTAAGCAAGCACTTTCCGTGTTTTGTATACGATTATTACGTATTGTAAAATCAAGACAATACAATAATTGTATATAAGGGTTAACATCGGAAACGTCTAAAATGCTGGTGAGGTTGTAAATAATTGTTGGAAATCATACTTAAATTGTCACAAATGTGGTGGAAACATAAGTCTGAAAAGATATATATTTAGAGTTTTGCATTTAAGTTTTAGAATGCAGAAAACGTATATAGCGTACAATTTTGCTTTCTCTATATTTAGCCTAACTGTTACATTAATTTATTTATCACATCTATTCCGTATCTTACTTTTCTTGAATGTTGTTTGCCTGGTTTCGGTTCCTGCTGCAATAAACAACAACATTCAATGGTTTTAAGTTTCATACAATTAAAGTTTAATATTTAATCTATTACATTCATATCCATTGTCAAACAAAAAACCATAAGTGGCATGCATATTGTGGTTGAATAGTTAATTTAAATTAATAAATTATCACGCTCTTTTGAGGAATAATATGAAAAATATTAGTATCAATATTATTTGCATAATGGATATCTGTAATAACAATCGAGTTGTGTACTAGGTAACCATTTTATATGTTGAACGTAAACAGTAAGTTGCGATCTTATGCTATTAATCAATGCGAAATACAAATACTAATTTAAGAGAGCGATCGTACTGCACGTGACTAATGAGAAATACAGGCTTCGGCACGAATCGGAGTCACGTGGTTATCATAGTCTAGTCATGACCATCTTGACAATCGCCTAATATAAATACATGTTCAAAGTTCTAAAAAAAATAAAGGAATTGCTATATTAAACTCATGTTAAATGTGCACTTATATATAAACTTGTTCAAAGTTGGCCATGTTATGACAAAGAATGTGACGTCGTGCCGTAGTCTGTCTTTCTCGTTAGCCATGCTACTGCACAAGTGACGTAAGAGCGGAGCGCTGTAATAGTACAAGCGACTGCCGTTCCACAACCAGAATGGTCGGATAATAGCATGAGTTGTAGTTCCGATTTTTGCCACTATTAGCTTGAGTTTAACATCGCTTCAATAGCCTCTCGAAATTATTTATTGAGAAATTTGGGAAATATGGTGAAAAAATTATAGGGAGAAACAGTTAAGGCAAATAAACTCTATGAATACTTTTTTATTTTAACCGCTAAATATTCACTTTTATTTTGACATGAAATAATCTTTCTATTTTCAGTTGTTAGATAATTTGCTGTACCTCCAATTCTTAATACTAATGTTTTGTTTTAGTTGTGTTGAAATCCATTTCCCCTTTACTACATTCTTCCAATAAATGGAGCAAGGAATACAACTAGGTATAAATTTAGTTATAGGAATTACAGCAGGAAATAAGATTTAGGTATAAAGGTGTAAATGAAAGCAAAAACTCTGTTTAAATTATTTATTATCATTTTTAACCAAGTGTAATATTCACCATTAAACATTATGAACATAATTTAATGACGATGACTTTTGTCGTATGAAGTTACAGCATGGATGTTTAATGTTTACAAAAGAAATAATAATGCGAAACTAAAATGAAATCACAGAATGACGCAGCTGTTTCTGAGACTCCGCAGAGTCCTGCGATAGCATTGGCTAATGATGTCCGCCGAAGTCGAATCCACCATGGCCTCCCAGACCTCCACCCTGACCTCCATGACCTCCTCCCAGACCTCCACCGAAACCTCCATGACCTCCCAGACCTCCGCCAAGACCTTCGTCATGACTCTTGATGAAAACTGGTACCTTATTCTCTACTACTACTGGAACCTTCACAGGGTAGGGATGAGGGACAGGGACCTTTACTGGGTATGGCTTAGGGACATGAACAGGGTGAGGGACGGGGACAGGAACCTTTACTGGTACTTTCACTGGGTAAGGTACTGGCTTCTCTACAGGGTAAGGTACTTTCTTCTCAATATACACGGGATAAGGTTTGGGTACATGAACTGGGTAGGGCTTGTCTACGTGTACAGGAACAGGGACCTTGACAGGGAATGGAATTTTCTTCTCCACGTGAACTGGGTAAGGGTGAGGGACAGGTACTTTGACTTCCTTAGTGATGGTGATAGACTTGACGTGGGACTCGTGTTGGGATCCACCACCACCGAAGCTACCGCCTCCGAAGGAATGACCTCCTCCTAGTGACAATCCTCCTCCGTGTCCTCCCAGGGAAAGACCTTCGTGACCTCCCAAAGATAGACCTCCTCCATGTCCGAAGTCTCCACCTCCGTACCCCAGGTCATGGAGTCCTCTCTTTTCAGTCTTCTTGTCCTTCTTCTGGTCTTCAGCCAGAACTAAGGACGCCGCTATCAGCAGGACAGTGCAGATCTATAAAAATGTACCGATATGATTAACTTTCAGTAGTTAAACATAACATGGCTAGGTATATATTTCAGTTTTCACTAGTAACATAATATTTAATATTATCTTTAATAAAAGGAGACAGATATAAGCCTATATTATACTCTTATATGGTTTATAGATATCATCTCAAAATTAAGTAAATATCTTTCTAATTTTCTTTTAACATCGTATTTGCTAAATGTGTGAAAATTTATATTAATTATAAGGAAATATTTGTTTTTATTAAATAGGCGTAATCCATAATTCTTCGAATCATAATAAGGATGGTAATAATATAAGAATAAAAGTAATGATTACACAACTCCACCGCTGTGAAGTAACGGTTAGCATGCCTTATCGTGTAACTAGCGGGCTCGGGTTCAAATCCTGGTTGGAATAAGTTACCTAATTGAGGTTTTTCCGGGGTTTTCCCTCAACCCAGTAAGAGTAAATGCCGGTTAATTTTCGGCGCTGGCCCCTGGATTCATTTCTCTGGCATTATCACCTTCATCTCACTCAGACGCTACATAATTATAGCAATTCATAAAGCGTCGTAAAATAGCCAATAATAATAATAATAATAATAATAATAATAATAATAATAATAATAATAATAATAATAATAATTACACCAATGTTGTTCATTATGGGAAAATGTTTGCAGATGAATGAAAAGTTCTTAAGAATGCATTTGTTTTGGTACTTTATATTAAGATAAACTTATTCTGTTGTGAGCTGATATAAATAAATAACTAAATAAAATATAAAATAATGAAAAACTTATTATGATTTTATGAGACAAAATAATAATGCAGTAATATAATGAAATAAGTTCAATATACTTAAGTGAATTGTTATTTCCACTGCAAGGAACATTCCCGTCTACTCATATATTGGTTTTTAATGGCGGGAATGCTAATGATATACTCTCTCCATTTTCATAGTTTCGAATACGTGAAAATCTATCCGTATTAGTATCCTGCAATGTTCGAACATGAGAGATGCAACGAAGACATTAAAAACTTCGTCGTATTTAATACGCTAAATAAATCGCAAGATCTATGCTGAAATCGTTACGCAGTTAAAACATGAAATGTTGGGAGTAGGACAGCGAATATTTTTATAACAAGGTGGAACAAACGAGACAGGCCTTGTTCTGCAGAGCGAACATCGGCGAATATCGATATTCATCATACTCGACAAACTTGAACCGAAAGTAGCGCTTGTAATACACGACGCTAATCAGTAGGCCTATATTATCATAACTACCTGTTTAATGACATTATTTTTGAAAGTTTTCGTATATTTTGGCTTTGAACACATGTTATAGAGGACTCAACATTATGTAATGATCACACAAAGACTACCTATTGAAATAGGCTCATTATCTTTCGATCAACGAAAATAAAGCCATTCGTATTATCTGAAAAATGTAACAAACCTCTACATTAAGTATTAAATTACATAACTATAATTGTTGTCCTATAGAGTGTAAATGTCCTATTATTATTATTAAGAAGTCTTCTGAAGTTATTTAGGCATAATTTTCGACAATCATTTAAAATGGAACCAACACATTAATTACTTTTGTAATAAATTACGTAAAATAATATATTATTTTGTTTTATTCAGGAATTACTTGCCAATAAATTTATTACGCACAATATACTTAACTTTATTTCAATCGGTAATTATGTATGGAATTATAGAATGGAGTAGCTTATTTAAATCGAATTTTAATCCACTTTATTTATTACAGAAGAAAATAATTAAAATATGTCTTCATAAACCTATTAATTTTCCATTTCAAAAATTGTTTTTAGACTTTAATGTTCTTAAAATAAGACAAATTTTGTATTAATAAAATTCATATATAAAAATCTAAATAATTTTGAATTGTAGTCTCATAGTTATGAAACTAAAGGTATGAATTCTTTAAGATTGTTTGAACCAAAATGCAACACTGCTACAGCATAATCATAGTAGTAATTTAGGCCCAAGAATTTATAACAAATTTATATTTAAATATCCTAATCTTGTCAATTCTAATAGTTCTAGTATTACATTTTTAAAGTTATGTATGGATTTTATAAAAATTGGAAAATTGTAAATTTAAATATATATATTCTTATTGCGTAGTAGACATAAGGCAAATTGTATTATATATTTCTTAATTTAAATTCAGGAATCCGACTCTGAGCACAAGTTCTACTCCTTCAGGGGCGAGCTAAAGTTTTTCTGTTTATATTATATTTTATGTTACAATTATTAGGAAAATAAATAAATAAAATATAATAAATTTTAATTTAAATTTAAATAATCAAGTTTTTAAAACAAATGTACGTATGTAATGCTCAGGAATTAACAGTTTTATTCTTCTCATTTTTCTCCTTTTCTAAAATTGCAGTATTAAAAAATGTAAAATAAAATTTCTCAATGCTGGACAAATAGGGAAAGTAAAACATATCCCTCTTGGAATATAGGTATTGTAAATTGCTCTTTACGAAAAGTGTGGGTACCATAATAATAATGATGATAATAATAATAATAATAATAATAATAATAATAATAATAATTGTGATGATGATGATGATGATGATGATGATGATGATGATGATGATGATGATGATGATGATCTTGGTAACGGAATTTTTTACAGATTATGTCTTCCGATAATTTTTAGCACGTGATTTAAAAACACATTATTTTCCATCTTTAGCTTTGTTAACATGCAACTGGTGAGGACTGGTTGTACTTACCGAGAGCCTCATGTTGCTGTGTGTGAGTGTGGATCAGCAACCTGATGCTTCTGCCTGCTTCCCCGCGTGCCTCTGCTTTTATACAGTAGGTCTGATAGCTTCCGCGCACTTTCTACATGGATTTGTACTTATCTTCGCCTTGCACAGAATTAAGAATCTTTTAGTCTATGTCGGAAGTGTCTTTCTCTTCACTTGATGGTTGTAGTAGATTTACAATTCACTTGTTTTTTTTTTTTGTGATGCTTTTAATTCATTTCGAACTTGACGGTAATTGTTTAAAAATTCGTCTTGAAAGAGGTAACACATACTTTTACTTTGTATTTTCTAACGTTTCACATCAATTTAGTCCTTTGTCGTGTCACTAGTGTATTTTCTTCGACTTGAGTCAAAAGTAGTACATGATTTTCTGCGCACTCCAGTGAGAAAATAAAGTGCCTTTCCCACATTTCACATAAAAAGGCGTTTGTGTAGCCTCAGAAATTACGATATCAGGCTCGATTTGCAAATTGTATGGTGTACGAGCAAATATTTTTTATAAATGTCCATAAATGTTTGTTACCATATTATAATAGTTGGTAATATTTTCCATTTACGAAAATAGATATGGTTCGTTTATGGCTTGATTTTGTCCTATACAAACCAAATACAAAACAAAGATACCTATACATTCACATACTGGTGGAGTTGTTTTATTATCAGAAGTTTAAGTTTTAATTCCAATGTATTCTTCATGGAATTTGATTGCGTCAGATTTGTAAGACGCTTGTCTGTCTTGCGCATTCACATAATGGTTGCTTCAATTTAAAAATTGATAGAAATATTCTAAGAGCAATATGTATTACACCTACATGGCAAATAACAACGGTAGACCTATTTCGAAAATAATTTGTACTTCTTCATTCTCTTCTTTCCAAAAAATATGGAATTAGCTGCATTTCATATTTATTGAAAGAGTGTTGACCATCATGACCAAAGTGTCAACACAATCTCAGTGCAGGTAGAACGGACTGTGTACTAGTTCTTTCAAGACACAAGTTCGATCGCGTCTGCAGTAAGTGGCGGCTAGTTTTAAGTGAAAAACAATATAATTTCCAGATCATTTCTCTTTAGTTACGAGTAAAAAGAGAATTTTTTTTATTAAGAAGAGAGTTAAAACTTGTATTCTATTATACTTTCTTACGCATGACATTTTATGTAACAAAAAAAAAGTGAAGGTTTTAGTAAAGAAATACTGTCTGCAACTGCTTTAGAACAGCTAAAGGTAAAAATGAGATATCAACAAGGTGAGACTGATATCAAATATCTTTAGCACATTGTGCGTGCGAATTACAGAATTGCACGACCTAATAATAGACTAGCTAAGAACATTTATGGATAAATTTGAAATGTGGCAGTATCATGTAGAACATAGACAACTTCACTTTCTTTGACTATAAACTATCTTGAAGTTAGTATAGCTGAGGAGTATTTGTAAGTATTGTAAGTTTTTACTGCTAAGTTTGGAGAAACAGTGACAATTGACAAGGAATTGAAATTTTTCTGAAATCTTTTTGGCTTACGCCGATAGAAAATCCTTAAAATTTATAGCTTGAATTAATAAATCTACGTAACAGCACGCCACTCAGATTCCAGTAAAATCAGGAATCGAACTGTTCGTAATGTTGCCTAAGTCAGAATTTCTAAATATACTCTTTGCTTCCATATATACTGTATGAGCTTGAGGCAGAGTTTAATACAAGAAAGAAGTGTAAAAACTCTCAAAGTAAAGGACGAGCTTAGAAGTAAGCTTATTTCATCTGCCGTGACATGTAAAAAATACTTCCTTGAATTTATTATTGTTTGCGAATATAGACTATTACCTTTCTGACAACAGAGGAATACTCTTTAATGTATAAAGACTTGTAAATTCTAGCATTCTACGTTTCAAATAAGACATATAATAAGAAATATTAACAAATAGTGTAATAATAAATAAGTGTAGCAGCTATATTTGTTGTATCTTGAACAGGTTGTATTCAGTTTGTGTTTCCAGTACTAAACTAATTAACAAAGCTAGAAAATAATATAATTTTGTTATGTGTTCAGGTATAGTCTGTCTAAAATTACTATAATTATTGTACCATGCGTCATTCTGAAATTCAAATCATGGAATAGATATCACGATCACCTGCATGAGCCGCCAGAGCGCACGGTGGTTTTTGCAGCGAAACTGCAAACAACTTGTAACTGCTGCGGTTGGCTTCGTCTGCCTTTCTCTCTTTCAAGGTTTTTTTAGCACTTTGGGAGCACGAGTTGCCCATCCATGAATCATGAGGTAACCAGTATTAATGATTTTAACTCAGTTATGTACAAATTTGAAAGCATTTATTATGCATAGTTTTTAAGATTCCAAATGTACTATGTTAAACAAAAATATATTATGATTCAAGTTCAAAAGAAGTGATTTTAGAGGAAAGTATTCATAAATCTCTAAACAAAAAAAATCAGAATATTGAAATGTTGCACATAATTACAGTTAATCAATCCAAAAGAAGTTTGATATTTATAATTTCTTCATTTAATAACATCTAACTAATACATGCAGTTATACAAGGTGATCTAAGAAATAAAAGATGCATGTGGTATTGTTTTAAGAGCTGGAAATAGCGGTAGTAAGGAATATAGAAATTAGTGTTTATGGGGAAAAATAATATGAGTATAATTTAAATTTAATGTTGATATATTCCTGATCACTGGCATGTCACGCCTCTCGTGCCTTCTGTGTTTTAAAGTACGTACAGATAACTATTATCTTAACCTTTGAAACAAGCTGAAAATAAAATAAAGTTCAATAGAAATGTTTGGCATATAGGTTAACCTTATATATCGAAACATATTATAAGACAATGTAATTTGAGAATACGAAAGAAGAGAAGAGTTATGAGGTTTGTTTTTTGGAAACTACAAACAAAATGTCATCTGCAAGCGCATGCAAGGAAATGGTCTTTATAGTTACAGTGACATTAATACTGAAGATGAGGAAGTATGGATGTAGGGTAGGGTTGTTGTACCTTGAGCCACGTTTTAAAATATACGTTGTAACTCTGATTGTATTAGCATATTTTGGATTTTTCTTAGGTCATAATGAAACTTCATACTTTTTAAATATATTTTAATTGAAAATAAACATCAACTCAGCCAAATACATTATCAGAGAAGAAAATAAAATTATGCTGCATAGTGGACCAAGGTACAATACCCTCGTGTACCTAGGGCCAGCCATCCTGTACCTTGGACCATATTTTAAAAGGACGCTTTAGAATAATAAATCAACGTATTTCTATAACTATCTTGAAACAAATGTATATGAAACACAAACACTTTCGGTTGGCGATCTCTCCATTATTTTCTGCCTCCTCATCAGTTTTGAAGATCCATGCGACTTGCTTTTTTAATCCCTGGCTGTAGTTTCACAATGCCTGCTAAATTTCTTACCACTTTTTTAGGATGCCGCACCTTTTCTGTTGCAATATTTTTGTTTCTTTGTTTTTTATTTTCTTTTTGTTCCTTTAGAGCCAATTTTTCAGGCGTGTCTGTCGCTATCATTGTCTTTCCTACCCTTCTTCCTCTGTTTGATTTCTTTCTTGGCGTGGCTTTTGGATACGGCTGAACTTCTTCAGAAGTGACAATGCTTGCCACTTCATGCTTAGATTGGGGAGTATCTGAGCCACAACGTTTGTTTCCAGCGTCAAAAGAGATTCCAGGAGTTGATTCATCCAAATCTGCTGAAGTGATGTGTGGTCTTGAGTTTTCTTCTACGCTCTCTGGCCTTGCTGTAACATTTTCTGTTGGCTGACTACCTGGAATTCGATCAGTTACGTAGGCGCCCAAGAAATCGTCGTCTGTGAAGATCTCAGTGTCCAGTGGATAGATACCTGATTTACGAAATCCCGACAAAATATTTTGTGGTGTAAACGCTTTTGGATAGGCTACTCCTGCAGCCTCCGCAACTGCATAGATGTCAAAAGTCTTTCCCCTGTTGTTGTACAGCCATGACTCGACAGCCTGATTGTAGTATGTCTTCATTGGAGTATAGACAGAAATGTCTAACGGTTGGAGTTTGTGCGAAGTATGTGGGGGGAAATGTTAACATCACCAGACCAGCAGCTGATGCCTTTTCCAGGGCTTGAACAGAGAGGTGCGTCTCGTGGTTATCCAAGATCAAGAGAGCCCTATCTTTCTTGGATCACTTCACTGACCCAAGAAAGTGATCAAGAAACTTCAAAAAGGTTCCATCATTTGACCACCCTGATATATTGGCGGCTCCAATACACCTTGCAGGACCACCAAACAACATTCTGTCCTTGAAGTGCACGCGAGGAAAAATAAACATGGGTGGTAAGGAATTTCCAACAGCATTCACAGCTGCAGTCATAGTCACAAGTTGCCCCCTTTCGCCTGATGTTGCACTGCCTATTTGTTTTATGCCTTTGGGAGCAACAATCTTTGATTGCCCTTGCACAGTGCTGAGACCAGTTTCGTCCAAGTTCCATATTTTCTCGGGGGAAATAGGACCAAATCTGCTTTGGACGTCTTTGACGTTGTTGAAAAAACGTGCAACATTGTAGCGGTTGAAGCTTGTAGCCCGACTTAAACTTGTTGCTTCGGGTTTCCTTATTGACAGTGAACTGGAATGTCTTTTAAGAAAACCGCGCATCCATTCCTCTCCTGCTATCTGCTCTTCATCCCAGGATTGCGGATATTTCTTTCCATTCGCCTTTGCAAATTTATAGGCAAGTTGCTTAACACCCTTTTTTGTTAGTCCATATTGCATTTTTGCCACAGTTTCAGTATATTTAACAAGGCAATTTTCCTCGTATTCAGAAAATACCTTCCTAACTGAATAATTTGCAGAATATTCAAAGTCTTCATCTCTGCAACCTAAAAATTTGTTTAAGTGCCTGGTAAGAGTAGAACGACTGACATTGAAAACTTTCGCAGTCTCTCTATACGACATTTTAAATTCGGGATCCTCAGAATTAATTGCCTTAAGGGCATTTTTCAAAGCATTTGCGTCTACAGGTTTCCTTTTCTTTCCATCTTTGCTACGAGGCATATTTGTCTATTATTCCAGCACTGAAACACACACAAACAAAAAAATATTGTAACCTATTGTACCATGAACCGCCGGCGCAAGGTACAAGATGTAGTCGTGGTCCAAGGTACACGAGTGTTATTATACAAACATGGTAACCAACGTCCTAGAATATAATATAATGTAAAAGTTTTATGCTCATTTTACTCACCAAATAACGTGGAATCAAATGTACATTCACACAATAATCCTCATACACTAGTTGAAATATACTTCTCAAACAATTGGGGTGAAAAAAATTTACTTTTTAGAAGAAAAAACAACTTTTTGCTCTTGCATACGCAGCACTTATGTAAAAACCTGCCGACTCACACAGACACTCCACCACGATACAAAGAAGCACGTGCTCTTGGGGTAACTCGCTAGGTGGCAGCGTCTCTCAGATAAAGAAAACGGTCCAAGGTACACCATGATCTAGGTACAACACTCTCCCCTATATCTTTGACAGTTTTGTGATAAATCAGCAACTATTTGTGTTCACCAGAGCTGAGATTCCTCTAACCAAAACATTGAAAATAGGTTAGTGGTGTCTAGCCTGTAGATGCAGTCTGTCGTGTAGAGTTACGAGGGTACACTCGCAACGAGAACACGATATCAAAGGAAGTCGTTCCGTGAAGATTTCTTTTCCTTACTCAGGTACATGAACGAGCACAAGCGCTAGTCAGAACGTAGTCTTACGTTGTTCAGAAATATGCCGGAAATAAAAAAAAACATAACAGGCAACAAATTTTGGTAAACAAATTTGCTGTGAGTACTTTTGTGTGAAACGGTGTAATATATTTTGTAAAGTTTGTAATGTGGAAATAAGAGTGGGGAAAAAAAAATTTCGTTCATTCACATTGTAATTTAAGAAGACATAGTGAACATATGAAAAATCATGTTAAAACACAACAGAAAGAACTCCCGTCCACCTCACGGAGTACAAGTCCCCAATAACATTTTTCATCCGACTGCACCTCTTTTTCTTTTGATACAATCAGAATGTATATTGTAATTTATTGTCATAAAAATCAATTAACCATATACTTGTAGCTATTTGTTATGCATAGCAGTACATTTTATTTATGTATGGCAAACTGTAATTACTAGTGTTTTTTATTCATAGAAGTGTATTGTATTTAATTACTTTTGAAAGTTATATGAAGTTCACTGTGTTAAATTCCAGTGCAAATGTTGCTCAATATTGAAAAATTTAGTACACTTGGAAACTTTGTACATTGACCTGCTAGAAGATTTTTCACCCGACTATACCTGTATACACGCGAGCACTGCTTTTGAATGCGATCGCAAAAGTATTCTCTGTCTCTTTCTTTCCTCTAGAAACATAGTCGCTGCATCGTTTACAGCACCGCTCAGGTTAAAGGAATCTCAGCTCTGGTGTTCAACATGAAGAACTATTACTTTCAGAGTATTATGTAGCCTATATCTATTTGTTGTGATCCCTTATAAACACATATAAAACATATTTTAAAAAGGTTCAGGAGAAATATTTCCTCATAATGCAAAGTTATTGAATGAGAATTGCAGTACGTACTTCATTAGCCACGTCAGAGTTTGTGCAAGTCATGCAGAAACAAGATTATTAGTGGCTTTTAGTAACAATATTAGTCATAATGACAATGACAGTAGTAGTAGTAGTAGTAGTAGTAGTAGTAGTAGTAGTAGTAGTAGTAGTAGTAGAACAAAGAAAATGTACTGATCACAAGGAGTCTGCGGAAGAAAATTTTGAGAAACACTGCATTTATTGTCTCTCCCTTGGAGGAACCCGAAGGCTTACATTGCAGCCTGAGGCTTATTGTGCTTACCACTGCTATTCCTGTGAATGATTGGGTAGCCGAACGGCCGCGCTCTTGTACAAGTACAGTACTCCACACCGTGAACTTAACCCGGGCTATTGTATAGACGATGATGATATGTGAATTAATTATAGCGAAATGAGTTCAAAGTGCAACGCAGAAAATTATCCAGCAGTTTTGCTTCAATTGGGTGAGGGAAAACCCCGGGAAAAACCCAACCAGGTAACTTGTCCAGGATTTGAACCTGAGCCAGCTCGTTTCATAGCCAAAACACTGCATTAGTTCAACTCTTTCATTATTAAAGTTATTAATGTTACTTTTAAATTACAGATGCAATTCTGAGTTTTTATAATGGCAGTGGTATAATATGCATATAACTCATTTCTCTCAACATCTTGTCGTCGTCGGTGATGATCTGACTGTTGTCATACTGATCAGTGGATTCAAGATTCTCGAATTCAAGTTGGACTAAAGAGGATAGACTTTCAAGCACGAAGAAATCTTTGTCGTGACTTTTTTCAGTACGGAAGTAAAACAATATGTCGTAGATTTACTGCATCATCATCATATCACCATAATTACCATCATCGTCAACTTTGTTGTCTTCGTCAGTCTCCATCATTATCATTACCATTACATTCTGTTCCCTCTTTCAAGGATTCAAGCAAAATAACAAGATGAAGGATGGGTGAAACGGAGAAAAATTCTCTCGGGCACCGGAATTTGAACCCGGGTTTTCAGCTCTACGTGCTGACGCTCTATCCATTAAGCCACACCGGATTCCCATTCCGATGCCGGACAGAATCCTCTCAGTTTAAGTACCACCTCTTAGGTTCTCTCTAGTGGCCAACCCTCATGCACTGCGTCACAGATGTATGACAGTGGCGCAATGTCCAACTCATTAAATGTGCAAAGGTGCACTCATTGGGAGTGACTAAGCGACCGGGATCCGACGGAATAAGTTTCACTGTTACACATCTGTGTCGCAGTGCATGAGGGTTGGCCACTAGAGGGAACCCAAGAGGTGGAGCTTAAACTGAGAGGATTCTATCCGGCAACGGAATGGGAATCCGGTGTGGCTTAGTGGATAGAGCGTCAGCATGTAGCAGCACGTAGAGCTGAAAACCAGGGTTCAAATCCCGGTGCCGGAGAGAATTTTTCTCCGTTCCAGTCATCTTTCATCATATGATGACGCAGAATTTCTACATGGAAATATCATATGAAGATATTATTACAAAAACAACCCTTGTCAAAATTGCTATTTTTCAGGAGAATAATAAAAATAAATGCAACAACACTTGTCAGCTGTTTCTGTACAACTGGTGTTTATCCTTGTGGCTATTGCACCTGACATTGGTCGTTTTTGGAGTCCATAAACATTTGAACTAGTAGCAAATGTGTCCTTAACTCAATTTCATTAAAAATGACTAGGGCTGTTTTTGTTATAATGTCTTCGTATGTACAGTAGTGGGAAAAAAGCCGGACCGACCCTTGTAGCTGATTTCAGAGCCATTGCACATGCCACGCCCGCATTCACAAGATAGCGAGTGATCTATTGAAATTGTTGTAGTTTCGACTAATGACGTAGCCCATTTCAAAAGCCATTAGAAAATAAGCTGGTAAAATTCTGGGAATAATAAGTTAATTAAGTAGTAAAATATCGCTGCAATCGAAAAGTATTGGGAATAAATTTGAATAAGAAACAAAAAAAGTTTCCTTCCCAGGAAGGATACAAACCATGAAAGTCTATCGTACTCTGGAGTGAACAAGGCTCTGAAATCAGCTACAAGGGTCGGTCTGGTTTTTTTGCCACTACTGTATTTCGGTACATCGTAATATAAAATAACAAGATCATAAGACAAGAATGATATTAAGCATTTTTGGGCCTTCTACTCGAGATTCCTCGTCGTCATTCTCCCCTTCAATAACTGTGCTAAGTTATGTTTCAGTTATTAAAATAATAATGCTCTTGTGATGAATCTCAAGACTATTAAAACAGAGAATTATACGTTCTCGCATTTTAATGCTTTCATCCGTCATGCTCGGGTATTCATATAAAAAGAACAAGCATGCCGGATGCTCGCGTTGCACCTAGGCCTACTGCTGACGACATTTCTATTGCTTTGTCTTATAATGTTTTATTGCTTTATAGTTTAATCTTATCATTATATCGTATAAGCTTTGAAAGTTCTTTGTTTACGGTGCTGTAAGTGTCCAAGAAGTTTGTTGTTTTGAAATGTTTATGTTAGAGCAGTGGTCGTCTGCACTCGCTGAAATGTGCAAAGGGTACGCGGTGCCGTCCCTTGTGCACCGTCGTGCAGCAGGGAGAGATAGAGAACATACCCGCCACCAGCTACGGAGTGCACCATAGTGCACTGCGTTTTCCGCGGGTAAGAGACTCTAGCCCCAGCGTGCTCTGTGCTGACGACACCTGTGTTAGAGATACAAGAGGGAAAAACGTCTTGCTCTGGGGTCACTCGTGATACCATGGAAAAATAAGTGTAAGATGAATGTCATATTTCACAATTCTCTATGCGGTTCGTCTCACTCCATTCTCTATTTAATGTTCTCCCCACTTCATATGGCCATATGGTAGCTATTAAGTTACGACCATTTTCGGTCAACATTTCTAAATTTTGGTAAATCATTGTTCACCAGCCATTACCCTTATAGCTTTTTTTTAAGCAAATATATATATATATAGCTTCAGATAAGTTTCCCTAGAAAATTAATTCAGGCTTCATTATACGAGGTGATTCACGAGGAAAGGTAAAAAATTTTGGACGTGAATTCTGAAGTCATTCTGAGTGAAAAGGTTCATATGAATATACGTCCGTTTTCGAACGGTTACGGAGATATGGCTCATTGATTTCACAAAAACTTCTCAGATTCCATTGTACTAACTCGCAATTAGAGGCAGATAACGGACAAATTTAAAGTTTATATTCACGTATTCATACATACCTAATATTCTAGAAGTCGGGGTCGATGTTTTCGCACATTTTCAAAGGTACCTCCTTCTGCTTCAATGCACTGTTGCGCTCGGGCGCGAATCGCGCTGGTCGCTCGGGATAGTTGCACGTGGCTGTATTTATGCCGCATCCAAAATAGGTCGATTACCGCTTCTCTCGTTTCCCCGTTCCTTTGCTATACCAAGTCTTTCACCCAACCCCATAGACAGTAAATACTCTTCGATATGGTACCCTTCTGTTCGGAAAGAGTCGTTCATATTCAGCGACGGCATGCAAGGTACTTCCATCGCACAAACCATAAACATACTTGCACAATATCGGCGTATTCTGCAGTCGAAAATTTATAAGGCATCTTGAAAAACACAACATTTCCTATAACTGTACCTGTATAACTACTGTACTGTAGGTAGCTGACTGAACTGCTGTGAACCGATAAGTGATAGCGTATTTGTTGTGACATTTGTAATGCCCCACCATCCGGTTTGTTTCATCACTCACAATGCAGATTCCAATGTTACGTCATTCATCGGTGATCTTGTCTCACGTCAGCAACATATGGTAACGTCTCATTCACATTGGGGCAAGACGTTTTACCAAAATAATGCATCTAGCTCCGCCATCGTTCGAAAACGGACCTATGTTCATATTAACTTTTTCACTCAAAATGGCCTAAGATATCGCATCCTAAATGTTTGACCTTTCCTCGTGAATCACCCTGTATAATTGATATACACGAAATATACCATTTTAAGTGGTTGTATATCCGCAGTAAATATAAGGATTTTAAGCATAACAGGCAGAGCTCAATTTAAGAGTAATACGAGTACATTATATATTTTCAATTCCACTGATTATCCAACTTCAAACCTTTGAGCTCAGTTGTATTGTAGGAAAATTAAGGACAATGGTGTGTACAAATTTGATGATACACTGGTTTTGTCAACATTAAGTGCTAGTTCATTTATTCATTAGATTTAAGACTATATTAGAATTGTTTTAACCTGATCATATTGTTTACTTTAGATAACACTTGTATCATCTGCAAATAATAATAGACTATTTTATTTTTTTACTTGGTTATTTAACGACGCTGTATGAACTGCAAGTTATTTAGCGTCGATGGACTAGGTGATAGCGACATGATGCCGAGAATTCGCCATGAATTACCTGACATTTGCCTTACGGTTGAGGACAACCTCGGAAGAAACCAACCAGATAATCAGCCTCAGCGGGAATCGAACCCGGGCCCGAGTGCAAATCCTGATCGGCAGGCTAGCGCCTTAGTTGATTGAGCTACGCCGGTAGCTTGCAAATAATATTACCTGAGATAAATTATTTTTGGTTGAGACTAAATCATTAATATAAACTAGGAACATTAAACGTCTACATTCAGAGGGAGTAACTATGAGTGAAGTTTTCCGAGAGTGTTGCGCATGAAATACTACGTTGTGAGATAAGTAATGTCGGTTTTTTAAGATGTGTTTTTCGTACGATTTTAATGATCTTTTTCAGTTGAGCAATGCAATTTACAGGACACTGTGGTTATTATTGCGTATTGTAAGCATGCAACAGATGTTATTGGTGGTACAAAAATTAATTAAAATGGAGCTGAAAAAGTTTATTCAAATTCAAATTCAAATTTATTCATAATTTACATTTGAAATGGCACATTTGAATAGATACCCGAAATGAGCATATGGTCGTGCTCGGGTACAGTCCAGTAGAGTCTACATAAATTTTACAGACATCAATAATAATGTTGATGATAGAAATAATAGTAACAATAATAACAATATTAATAATAATAATAATAATAATAATAATAATAATAATAGAATAACAGTGACGCAGATAATACAAAGATAGTAATTTTTAGTAGGTATTTTACGAACGCTTTATCAACATCTAAGGTTATTTAGCTTCTGAATGTGATGAAAGTGATAATGCCGGTGAAATGAGTCCTGGGTCTAGCACCGAAAGTTACCAAGCATTTGCTCATATTGGGTTGAGGGAAAAGCCCGGAAAAAACCTCAACCAGGTAACTTGCCCCGACCGGGAATCGAACCCGGGCCACCCGGTTTCGCGGCCAGACACACTGACCGTTACTCCACAGGTGTGGACAAAGGCAATGATACAAATTAGTTAATCAATTAATAATAATACAATAAAATATTAACAATAATAAAATAATAACTCTAAGAGTGATAAAATAAATATAAAAACCATTTAGAGAGAGTTAACACAACATGTAAGCAAATAATAACCGGAAGAAAAAAATAACGAACTAGAAGTCAACTAATAAGTTCCTTCTATCGCAGACGACAGCAACCGCCGTATTGATATTATGTTATGCATTATCGAAGGGGGGGGGGAGGGGGAGCGGAAGGTATACGCTCTAACGTTCTCTTCGAATCTTCTAACATACAACCATAGGGAATTAATGCTGAAAAACAAAATATCTACGAGTCAAACTGTTCATTATTACCAGGATAAATACAATAATAAAATTGAAATATATTAATCAAATTTCATTTATAGGGCTCCCCTTTGGTGCTAGAGGTATCACATCAAAATATTTTTGAATGGCGAGTGACAAGTACAATCAAGTGTATCTGTGGCGATGCTAAGAAAAATAATTTGTGTGGAAACATACACTGTTATTAATTAAGAAAATGATATGTTTATATTTAATAAAATCCTTCTAAAGCACTACTCGAACATAAAACTGCCACCGCGCCTCGAAGGATATGTGACTCGAGGGTGAAGGTGCCGTTAATGAGCGTGTAGTACAAGTTTGGTTCTAGCGTTTCAATAATTGAGAAGGAGGCATTAAATATTTATAACGTCCTGGAAAACCTAAGGTATGAAATGTTGAGAATACACTCAGAGTTTTGGAAGAAAATCCACAAAAATAAGTTCTCGTAGATTGTGAAAAGAACTTGGTGCTTGATGAGATACACTACAACACCAGATTAAACCCTTAGAAAGTTGTAGATCTGTACGTCATAAATTGATACACAAACAGGCTCAACACAGAGTGGATATCTTACAGTTAATCCTATGGATCATAGATTTGTCAGGAGAATGGTCACATGCGATGAAAAATGGTTACATTACCGCAAACCAGACACCTAAAACAGTGGCTCGATCCCCATCAGCCAACCAAATTCATCAAACAAAATAGATTCGGCTCCAAAGTAATATTATCTCTTTAATGTAATTTTGAAGATGTGATTCACTGAGGATCTCTTCCAAACGGACATGCAATCGATGCGGATTTTTATTCTCTACTAATGGAGAGAGTTCATAAGGTTCTGAGAAAGAGATACCGAACATTAGTTAATCGAAATAGAAATCTATTGATAAAATACAATACGAGACCCCATACAGCTCGAATAACCATGGGAATAATTGATTCTGTATAGTACATAGATAATTTAATTGTGGATGTGTAATGTGTATTTGTAATGTATTAATTAATTGTGGATTTGTAATGTACTTAAGCATAAGATTTATAATTGCTAGTTGATCATATATTGTGTAGAGTAGATAAGTTTTATTTATTTTAAATTTTGGATATGTAACATAAACATAGCATATAGTATTGCAAATATTGTATGCAATGGAACATGCTGTTTTAGCACAATAAAGAAAAAAAAAACCATGGGAATAATTCAGAATTTCGGAGAAACCGAACTGTTACCACACTTGACATATAACCTTGATCTTGCACCTTCAGATTACCATCTGTTTCGAACCATGGCCCACTTCCTACGCGGAAGAAATATCCAAAACTTAGAAGCCGTTGAAATAGGTATCACCGAATTTCTTCGCATCAGAAACTTGAAACTGGTTCCGTCACGGGATAAAAATAAACATCGCTACAAGGTAGCTCAAGACCATGAAAATTAGATTCATTTCTTGTTAGAACACACCGTAACTAAACTGTTGCTCCAAAACCGACAATACTTATGAGACAACATCTGTAATGTAATAATTTAAAAAAATAGCAGATAGCCTACTTATTTGAACAAAGCAAACTATGGAAATGAATTCTAAGTCGCCTCAATTTACTCTCTTACTCTTCGTCTTGCAGACGATGAAGACGTAAATGAAATTTGCTGCCCATTGTGGTCCCAAATGCCATCCTTGGGAGAAATATGGTATTGTGTTCAGAATTTCTTCTAATTTTGCATGTATTCTATGCCGGAATACTTTTTGGCACAGGCAGGAATATGAAGCGCCCTATTATTATAGGATTAGCGTTTTTTGACATAAATCCATTTGCTATCCTTGAATGAATCAAGGAATGGTCAGTAGATATATTTTAACAATTCAAGTCACTTTTAATAGGCATACAGACACTAAGGCCGGGTGCACACAGAATCAGACGCGACGCGGCGCGACGCGGCATTTTGTCTCATGGTACTTGTCTCCCATTGATTTCTTATGGTGCGATGCACACAGAATCAGACGCGGCGCGACGGTCGCGAGGAGACACAAGGAGACACGAAGAGACAAGATCGAATGACTGCTAGAAGTTCGTCGCGAGGAGACCGTCTGATAGCTGCAGTGTACTGCGCATGCGTTAGTAGTGGCTATGATTGCACGCTCTCATTATCTACAAAAAATACTATTGTTGTGTAGTGCACATTATTCATAATGGAGCTCGATGCGGATAAATTAGTTGATTTAGTACAGGAAAGATAAGTTCTGTACAATTTTTGAAACAATATCACGACAATAATGTGGTTTCTAAAAATATGTGAAAAATTGCAAATGAGATGAAAGCACCAGGTGAATAATAATTTATAATAATAACACTGCGTAACAAATGTTAAAATTTTTTTTTTTTTGCGCTAGGCATGTGATATACGTTTTCTATATAATTTGAGCCTCCGGAATACGAATATGACAATAAAAACAGTTGTTGGTTACGGTTTTTGAGAAATTTTGGAATTTATATCTATTCAAAATATTGTTTTATATAATGACAATAAGGCTAAATATTCATTGTTCAGAAGATTACAGCTTTCTTTTTCTGCATTTTCTTTTACACTGGGCATCAGGTACATCACGAGCTAAAGTCCAACAATAGTCTGCTAGCATACTGGTACTCCATTGTCCTTGGTATCTTTTTTCCATAGTTGAAATTTCTTGATAGAAGCGCTCATCATGCTCATCACTGAAATCGCACAATTCTCGGAAAAAAAAAAAGTCAAGATGTGAGTGAAGGAAGTGAATTTTCAGGGAAATTTTACAACCCCTAGTTCAATACGCCAACAGTACATTTTTCACTAGTTCTTCATAGTTCTCACTTCTACAGTTATCCAGAAAATTAATTCAACCTCCTTGAATGCAATTCAGACGGCTGTCTCTTTTCCTTCCAGCAAAGATTCGAAGTGATTGTCCATTATTTCTCTAATTTGTGGTCCATTGAGAACTCCCCCCTTTAGTTTTGAATCACTAATAGCAGGAAATGTTAAGGAATGCGCGCTGGTCCGAGTCCTCATGAGGGAAGAAATTTTCTCATGAAATTTCGGCCAGTTTATGGGACCGGTGCCCACCTAGCATCGTAATGC
Organism: Periplaneta americana; assembly: GCF_040183065.1. Taxonomy (NCBI): domain Eukaryota; kingdom Metazoa; phylum Arthropoda; class Insecta; order Blattodea; family Blattidae; genus Periplaneta; species Periplaneta americana. The sequence goes on along the minus strand of NC_091120.1, from coordinate 69,897,123 downwards.
ACTTGGGGAGCTACGATAGGTAGCGAAAGCCGGTTGCGAAAGCCAGATATAACGACTGGGGAGATCATCGTACTAACCACACCATACCTCCATTCTAGTTGGATGATCGTCCACCTTTGTTTTGGCATGTGGACGTGAGGCCAGCAGCCGGCTGGTCGGTCTGGGCACTTCACGGGGTGTAGCGCCACGGATTATTAACAGCAGGAAATTTTCCTGGATATTTTAAAATGCTTCAGTTTTATAATTTATCCCTTTAACAAAATTCTTCATTAACCCTAACTTATTGTGTAAAAGGGGTAAAATTACTTCGCTTTGAGGTACAAGGGGTTGATGTATAATATTTTTCTTCTTTGGCTCTAGTGATTGTCGTTTTATTTTATAATGCTTATCTCGAGCGCGAGTCCACACCTGTGGAGTAACGGTCAGCGCGTCTAGCCGCGAAACCAGGTGGCACGGGTTCGAATCCCGGTTGGGGCAAGTTACCTGGTTGAGGTTTCTTCCGGGGGTTTTCCCTCAACCAATACGAGCAAATGTTGGGTAACTTTCGGTGCTGGACCCCGGACTCATTTCACCGGCATTATCACCTTCATTTCATTCAGACGCTAAATAACTTAGATGGTGGAAAAGCGTCGTAAAATAAGCCAATAAAATAAAATAAAATAAAAATAAAATGTCTGGAGCGCGACTGTCCAATTCGTACAGAAAGCAGCAAAATTTTGTGTAACCTAATTGCATTCCAAAAAGCAATGCTACAACCTTCAAATCCGCACATATAAACCATTCGTACTTTGAATATTATCATTAAAGCACACTTTAAAGAAATAGCCTACACGTCCTACACAGAATACTAACACCACAGAAATATCCTGGTAAACTGAAGCGTTTTCATACGGCGAACCTGTTTCTTCCCCTCCAAATGGAACCGAAAAGGCCAATAAAACAATTTCCGCTTCTAGATGTGGTTTTTTACATGGTGGTATATTGCAAAATATAAACTACAGTAATGTAATTAAGCTCACCGTGAAAGAAATGCACATCTCAAGTAAAATCAGGTAAACTCAAGTGAATTTATGCCGCGAACCTGTTTCACTCCCTCGAAATAGACTCGTAGAAGGGCAATAAAATAATTTTCCTTTCTACAAGTGCTTCTAACATGGTGCCCTACATATACTACATTTGTTTTCACATAATGGGTCTTCACATTTATAAAACAAAATAGTTACACACGAAATACGGTGATTTTTAAATAAGACGCATAGAAAATTAATTATATTGTGCATCTCGAAAACCCGAAGTGATGGAACATTTTGCTTGTTATTTTTTAATTCAGAAGGTCGAAATTATTAATAATTTGTTAGTTTTATGTCTGGCGCAAAATGACTGTTGACTAGTGTAATTTGTAGTTAGCCTAATTCTCTGCTCTAAACTATCACTCATTATTGATTTAATATATTATTTTTCTTTATTGTGAGTCGTGAAGTAGTCATAACATAAAAAAATGACGTTTGTGCAGTACATTTTAATTTTAAGACTCTTTCAATCGTATAGATTTTTAGGAGCTTGCGTTCTTAGGAAATAATAAGCAAATACAATAGAATTTTTCATATAGACAGTCCTCTTTTATTGACGCCATTATCTAGCCTAGGCCCGTTTCCCAATCCCACAGCCAGCAAATCAGTTGTCGCGAGCAGACAGTTTTAAGCTGTCGCGAGGCGTTGTAAAGCAAAACGTAGCGTCGCGCCGCGCCGCGTCGCGTCGCGTCTGATTCTGTGTGCACCCGGCCTAAGACTTTCTTAAGTACAATAATACTAGAAATGGTAAAGATAAAAGTCTAGATATAACTATTTTATTTTTGGAATTTGTGAAAAATAATTAATTTCATTAAATCTACGTACTTAAACCAAACAATTTATAAATGATATTAAATATATTGGATTATTGATTTTGATATTGCAGAGAATATATTTTGTGTGTACTCGAGAACATTATAGTTCGTCTTTCTATTTGCGTGAATTTAAATGTTTCCTTTTAAGTTACCTAGTCTTCTAAATAATACGATGAAAGAGTAATGGAACGGATTTAAGACGGCGCTTATTCTGTCGGATCCCGGCCAAATAGTCACTCATGTGTGGACTTCAGTCCTACGTTCATAGACATCTATGACGTAGTGCAGAGGGCGGCCACTAGAGGGAACCCAAGAGTTGGAACTTAAACTGAGACGATTCTGTCCTACACCGGGATGGGTATCCGGTGCTGCTTAGTGGATAAAGCATCAGCACGTAGAGCTGAAAACCCGGGTTCAAATCCCGGTGCCGGAGAGAATTTTTCTCCGTTCCATTACTCTTTCATCGTATTATGACGCAGAATATCTGCATGGAAATATCATACCTCGGTACATTAAAATAATATATATTCTAAATAATAGCTTAAAAATTGAATTGTAAACGGTAATATCTAGATAGTATTTTTACAAAGACACAAAACATTATTATATAAAACATCAGGTGGTATATTTATTCCGTCCATTTCCTCTGATGTTCCATTTATCTTTCCTCTAAGACCATGAAGTGGAGAAGGAGAAGAACACATCTAATAAAACTTCATTTAACATTTCGTTAATTGATTAGTTAATTAATTAATTCATGAGCTCATTCATAGTTGTGCCATAAGTGAGAAACATATATAATGCAGAATATCTCCTTAATAAATTTTTAGTAATGTAAGAGTTGATAAAATTACTGTCAAAATAATACCACCATCATCATCACTTTGTAAATTATTAACACATTTTTTGAGGGACGCATTAAGCATTTTGTAACCTGAATGGAGCATTAGTGCAATCTATGGCGCTCAATATTATCATTATTATTGTTATATGTTATTATAATTACATTATTATTACAGTTTATATAATCTCTAAATTTTTTAATCTGTATATTTTCCTAAACGATAAGGTAAACAAGCTTTCATTAGAATATAGTTTTAATCTAAATATTATTATTATTATTATTATTATTAATATTATTATTAATTTATTAATTTATTTACCAGAGCTTCCTCAAATTATTATTATTATTATTATTATTATTATTATTATTATTATTATTAAAATAATCATCACCGTAAAATCTTTGTAAATTTTCTATGTTAAATATTTTCGTGAGAAACATTTATATTATTTCAAACCGGACTACTACTGCTACTACTACTGTTACTACTACTACTGCTACTACTGTTACTATTACTGCTGCTGCTACTACTTCTACAACTACTACTACTATTACTACTGCTACTGCTGCTACTAGTGCTATTTCTGCTACTACTACTGCTAATACTACTATTACTACTACTACTATTACTACTACTGCTACTACTGCTACTACTACTGCTACTACTACTACTACTGCTACTGCTGCTGCTGCTGCTGCTGCTACTACTACTACTACTACTACTACTACTACTACTACTACTACTACTACTACTACTACTGCTCCCACAGATGTTTGTTTCGCAGTATTGAATTCAACCTCTCCATCTTATTTATTTTCGCTCATGTTTATCTTACATGTTGAACAGCCTCACCTTTGACCGTTTTTAATAAATCCCTGTTGACGCCCACTTAATGTTTGATCGTTCTATTGTCCTCTACATTCTAATGACGAATAATTTAATTAATTTTATTATTACTAGTTTATTGTAATACATTTGAAATATATTTTAAGGAAATATGTAATGTGAAGTTTCCATCCCATGTACGCTATATTTAAGTTGCACTGCATTACAACTGCCCCTACGTACGATGGTGAGGTTATATGTCGTTTTCATGTAAGGATTCTGCGTCGTGAACGACCGGCAGTTGAGTATTCCCACTGCGTGTCCATCAAAAGCTTAAGACATATCATGAGGATTCATTTTAAAACATGTATTGCTTTCTCAGTACTGGAATAGACACGCAAGGCGATCCAGTTTCGTGTGACTGAGTGAGTGTCTGGCGACATGGATGGGCACAACTCACCTACATGAAAGCTCTTCGCCCTTATATAAGACAATCACAGCAGCTCTGAAGCATCAGAGTGATCACAGCTGCATCTTCACACAAGGCGACATGAAGCTCTTCGTAAGTACAATGTTAGCTGAAAGCTCCTACTCACAACGGAATGTTGCGTATCGAATAATGTGGCAAGTTATTTGAGTTAAACATATACAAAGCTATAGAGTTTCAAGATTGTATTAAAACGTATTCATGTTACGAATAAGTGTAGTTGGTTAACCTTCTGAAAAAAGTGGGATAAGATGGTACCTGGTTTGCAAACTGTACTACACATTCATTAATATCGGTCTCGTAATATCTGCCCACTGGATCTAGGATTTTATTGCAATTGCCTAGTTTTTTCCAACATTAATATTTTCAATGAAACGTGGACATATATTTATAAAATATTATAGTATTTAAGAGAGGATTATTCTAATTTCAGTAAATCTGAAACACAAAACACACAACCGAGCGAGTTGGCTCAGACGGTAGTGCAGTGATGTCAAAGCAAGCGCATTTTTCTGACCTTGACGTTGTGCGCGGGAATTAGGCGCTAGGTATGGAAGGAGGAAGGATTATGTATATGAATAAGCAGTCCGTTAGATTAAGAAAACACTGGTGCAAAAACTTCGAACAGAATGTAAAATTTTATGTCGTTATTTTTATATGGCTTCTTTCTCTATGATATTTTCTATATTGTCTGTAAAACAAAAGTACTAACACCAATTTCTTAATAGTGTAGTTGTGTTTTAAACGTTAAAATATAATAATGAGTTAAGAATAAATATTCACATAAATTCCATAATAGTACAACTATAACCTACTGTACTGAGAGAATGAAACATATCATTTATAAAGAAAACTATGTCCCAAAGAAAGAGATTGAGTGTGACATGGTAAACTGGAATTGATATTGATGGCATCTTTAGCCTTATAAAAGAAGTAATCAATAAACTAATCAAAACAATATTATATTACAAAACAAAGTTACGTAGGTGCTGTATTATATATGTTTAACTGTAACTAATATTACATAATAAAATTCTTATCGCATTATGCTTTTAAGGTGATATTTGTGCGTAACTTCCTTATATCAGAATATTAAATTATTTTTTCGAAATCTGCTGAAGCTATAGAGCTGACATTTTTACAACACATGGGCACATATCTTTTGTTTATGATGTATCAGTAGTTGTTTTATTAATTCATTTCCTAACAAACATTTTCCATGCCAATATTTTCAAAATTTGTAATATACTGTCTTTAGTAATACGTATTTACGACATATTAGATTTACGAAAATATTATTTCAGTACCTGTAAGGCTACTAAATAAACATATCTGAAAATTTCACTTGTCTATAAAAAGTTAAGAAAATATTCCTTTTGAATAAAAAAAGCAAACTTATGAAAAATGAGCATTAAAATTAAAACTTACATTCTTATAATGCACTTATACTTTTTATACAAATATAAAAATTAATATGGATACAGTTTTAATCAATTCTATTCCCTTCATCCTTTCAATTAGTGCTGGCCATCCCTGTGTATAACTCGACCAAGGGCCATATACTACCTCTTTCGTCTGTCTCTTTGCTTTCTGGTGTAAAGCGTTCGGGCCCTCCTGAGCTCTGAAGGGCGCGCTAGCGCCTATGGGCATCATTTGACATGACTGCGGTAGTGTTTGAGATTCGCATTCTGGAGGTCCCGGGTTCAAACCCCGTGGCGAACCAATTTAACTGGAGTTTTTTTTATGGTTTCCATCGGTCACAAAAGCAAATATCGGATTGGAAATTTGCATGTCATGATTCATCACCGCCTCAGTTACCAATACCAAAATACTAATCAAAATCTGTTATCAGTTACATGAACACAAAGCCATCTACAATACACAATAGAAACAGAAACTCAACAATAGTGAAAATGACCTATTCCTGAAGATTCTAAACACCACAGATGTTAAAGTGTGTATAAATGAACCAAAAGAAAAGACCTACAAGTTTACTTCCCTCCCGGAGGAAGTCAAACTAAGGGTGTCACTGCCTTTCAAAATCGACTCAGTAATCTAGTGTTTGGGATAAAAATATAGATTTATGAGTTATGAGCATTTGAATGAAGTCATGGATCGGGAAGTTGTCACCGATGACATTGAAATTGAAAGTATAAGTTTAGCCATGCCTTCTTAAGTTCAGTTTGTGTAGAACTGTAGAGCGTTATTTTTCATAATTGATTAAATAGCGATCTTACTCGTGTTAATTGTGTAAGCATGTGCGGCTTACAGCTGTTTCGGTGTTTCATCAAACCATCCTCAGAGCCCACTAGATCTCGGCGTCATCTCGAACTTCGCTGGCTCTGAGGATGGTGCGATAGAACACCGAAACAGCTGTAAGCCGCACATGCTTACACAATTAACACGAGTAAGATTGCAATTTAATTAATTATTTATATTCAAGTGTTAAAAGTAGTGTTCGAAAGATTCAACATGGATTATTTTTCAGCTTAAAATGATATTAACTTACAAAATACAAAACTTGATAGTGAAAATTTTGGAGATTATTTTTATGAATTACAAAATAATTTATGAATGAAATTGTCTTTTTTATACTGTAAACCTTGTTCACTAGAATTTCGCTCAATATTTTGATATACATTAATTAATAGTATTGCGCCCTTATGATTTGGTGCTTTAATGAATAATTTAATCTCAATAAATGCATTAATCTATTGACTTATTGTTTTATCAGTTGTTTAAATTCGACAAAGTAATGTCAGTTTGTTTCAAACCATAATTTCTAGCTTTTTAATTTTTAAGGAATGATATTTATCGGGTGAATTTGTAACATTTATTAGTGTTTTTATTTTGGTTTAAAAAGTTAAAAAATAATGTTTGCTCAAGCTTGTGGGTATATATTCTGATTAATGTTCACATTCACAATTACAATCTTGACATTGCAAGTTTGTGACCAGTAAATATTTGTGATTGTCAGACCTTAAATCATATGTATAAATGTCTAATATAGTCTTCTAAAAATAATAAAATACCCACTTGGAACATTGCAACAAGCTTTAAAACTTTGGTTTTTTATGAACATAATCTAAAATTTTACAGTTTTTATTACAACAAATAAGAAAATTATTAAACTCTAAAATTAATTAATTAAACTACAATTCTAGTTGTATTGCATTTCTGGTGGTCCACCAGAGTAAATAAACAAATAAATAAATAAATAAATAAATAAATAAATAAATAAATAAATAAATCACTTAATCAACATTTTAAATATAAGTTTGGCAGAGATGTAATATACACATAAGTAAATGATAAAAATTATAATTTTAACTTATCGGAATAACAAAATGACTATTAAAATATTGATAAATTCAGCCTCTCTGTTGTGCTTTAAGCTGTTTCTATAAGCCCGAAGGAGAGTAGAAAGGGATATAACTATTGTAACATATGCAATTTTCGTCTCCTTGCAAGAGTTCTTTGGAAATAATTTAAGCTATAAGTTCCTACGGCACATGCAGATCTACTGAATGAAATCAGTAATTTTGAAGGCGTATAGCGGCAAATATTACGAGTTTATGATATAGTAAACTTATTTGAACCAAAATTACTGAAGAGCACTGACAGGGAAACTTGAAATTTGTTATTTTTTTCTACAGATTTGCGTAATTCTTGTTGCAACTTCACCAGTCCTCAGCATCATCGTCGACTCTGGCAGCAAAGAGGGAGATACCGGACTCGATGACTTCAGCTCCGGACACGAAACCTTGAGTTTCGATGACGACTCGTTGGGAGAGACGCACAAAGAGGAGAAAGTGAAGGCAGTCACAATCACAAAAGAAGTCAAGGTCCCCGTTCCTGAACCCTTCCCTGTGGAGGTGGTCAAGAAGGTGCCCTACCCAGTGAAGGTACCATACGAGGTCAAGGTGGAGAAGCCGTACCCTGTGGAGGTGCCTAAACCGTTTCCAGTGTTCGTTGAGAAGAAAGTTCCTGTTGCCGTGGAGAAGAAAGTCCCGTTTCCAGTAAAGGTTGAAGTGAAAGTTCCAGTGCCCGTCCATCATACCGTCCACGTCCCTAAGCCTTACCCAGTGAAGGTTCTCATCCCTAAGCCGTACCTTGTCAAAGTTCCCGTCGTCATCGAGAAGAAAGTACCAGTGTTTGTAAAGGATCATCATGAGAGCTCTGGAATTTCTGGCGCTCAAAGTTTTAGAAGCTCTAGAAGTCATAGCTTTGGAAGTTCTGGAAGCCACAGCTTTGGTAGTTCTGGAAGCCACAGCTTTGGTGGTTCTGGAAGCCACAGCTTTGGTAGTTCTGGAAGCCACAGCTTTGGTGGTTCTGGAAGCCACAGCTTTGGTAGTTCTGGAAGCCACAGCTTTGGCAGTTCTGGAAGTCATAGCTTTGGCAGTTTTGGAAGCCACGGCGGACATAGTTTTGATTTCGGAGACCATGATGACTGAACGCTTATTATTGACGACGAATCAAGGTACATGGTTAGTTGACAGAGGGAGTGATCGTATTCGGTGTCCGATTTGCTGTTTTCATCATAACCATCAACGTGAGGTGTGATCACTTTTATTCTCGCTATCATACTCCTCATTATCATCGTTAACTCATATCGCGATATCTCATCGCCATTATCACAACCATCACCACTATCATCATCATCATCATTATCATCATAATCATATCATCATGTAAATGCATTTATTCATACATTCATAAGCTTATCGCACATGTTAAATGTTTTTGTTCACTGTTTTGTATTCTAATCGACATGAATTTGTTACATATTATTTGCTATTAAACATTTGTGACCTAAGTTTGTGTACGCAGTGTTTATTTCATAATATTAATATTCATATATTTATTTTTACATCATGCTTACAGGTTATGGCTCGCCACCACTTTCTGCATTTTATAATAGAGAATTTAAATGGGTCTTAGTGTGACAAGATAAATTTTTGAGTGCAAGCACTGTATTTTAATGAGAGACGTACCGAGTTACAGACTGTGAGCAATACGTAGATTTCGAAAAATCTAGTTCATAACGACATGCAGGTCGTTCTCGGTGGTACAGTGAGGTTCGCGGGATTTTTAAGAGCGAAAAAAATAATTTGTATATTTTCCTTCTGAACCGAATTTAAGCTGGGGTTCTTTGTTTTTCATTTACGAAACGTAAAAGAATGAAAGGATTACAAGAAAAGTATACAGGTCATCTTTGCCGATCACGTCAAAATTTGGGTTGTCTTATTGGAGCCTTGCAACCGTGAGTTTGGACTCTTCCATCTACAGTCCACACTGTAATATCTGACTGTCAGCCATAGAAAACGACTTTTAAAAACTGTGACTTCGGCAGTTTTCTTGATTACGTATGAATTACAGTTGATATTACATATTTCGGGCCGTTGCAACGTGTTGAGAGGCCAACATTGAGTATAGATATCTATGTGTGATAAAATTTCACTCCCTTTCACTTGTAGGGTAAGATCACTAGTTCTGAATCTACCTAAGCATACAGGCCGATTGCGGAGATAGGAATGACAGGGAGTAACGATAAACCTACAATTTATTAATTGACCTTTCTACAATATTTTAAGGTCGTTTACATTTACAACAATTTCAATATATATTTTTCTTGAAAAAAAAAAAGTAGCATTTGATCCACAACTAATCTCCCGGCACTAGCTGAGGATCAGCTAACGAAAAACATTTCCCTTTTATATTTTAATACAGAATAGCACAAGGATCATATAAATGTAAAACGCATGACACAGATGAGATAAGCAATGTGATCCGCAACTAGTGACCGGGACTAAATTGAGGATCAAATTCTGGAAATTTTTTCCATGATGATACGTCTTCAAATTATTAATGCAAACTGAAGGAAAATACATTTTGCTTTGTAGAGAGCAAAATTACGTAGATGTTTGAAACAATTTACATAAAAATTAGAGTGACGGAATTGAACTGTGTAGTTCATTGTTGACTACTGTTTACATTTGACGTATAGAAACATTTTTGGTCAAGCTTTATTTGACAAATTTTGGCAGGTTTGATGGTACCACAAATTGAACCTTTTACATTGCATCCAAATTGTTTTTTTCTGCTTTTCTTCTTTTTTCTTTTGTGGGCTCTTCCACTCTTCAGCGGTTGCCCTGAATTCCCTTCTGCCATCCTTCTCGATCCCGCCAATCCTCCTCCTGCATATGTCAGTCCTTCATCATTTGCATGACACCGGCTTTCCATGTTTTTCTTGGTCTCGCACGCTTCCTCCTTCCCCGAGGTGACCATTCCAGAATAATCTTTGGCCATCTTCCTTCTTTCATCCTTTTTACGTGGCCATACCATTGAAGAGTTCGTTTTTTGATTCTTTCAATTACCGACTCTTCCATCTCCATCATTTGCCTCACATCCTCATTTCTTCTCCTTTCCAATCTGGATACTCTAGCAGCTCTTCTTATTCCCTCCATCTCCGTCGCTTGTATCTTACACTTCTGACGTTCAACAAGTGCCCATCCCTCTGCCCCGTATGTTAGTATAGATTCAACTATAGTTTGTAGAATTCTTTTCTTCATTTGTTTGGAAATGGATCTACACCACAGTACCCCATTCAGCATCTTTATTGCCCTTCTTGCCTGTTGCACTCTGTGATCTACATCTGCTTCACAGCTCCCAGACTCGTGGATAATAGACCCCAAATACTTAAAATGTCTCACAGATTTAATTGTTCCTTGCGGTAGGATAATATCTCTTCCACTATTGCCCACAACGAGGTATTCAGTTTTATTCATATTAATGCAAAGACCTCCTATATCAAAGGCTTCCATCAACCTCCTCAACATGAACTTAGCATCTTCACGACACTGAGCAATTAATACCTGGTCGTCTGCAAATAGGAGAGAATGTATTGTTTCATGTCCAATTGGAACTCCCATACCTTTACACGATCGATTCCATCTCTCTAAGACTTGCTGAATATATATTTTGAAGAGGGATGGGGACATGCCACATCCTTGCCTCAGACCCTTTGTTGTTGGAAATGGAGTTGACAGCCTTTTCCCTACCTTCACTACAGCTCGACTCTTCTTGTATAATTTTTTAATTACTGTTATCAGAGATGTCCCGATGCCAATATTTTCCATTGCTCCCCACAGATTGTTAATTGGTACAGAGTCGTACGCTTTCTCAAGATCGATAAAAACTAAATGAATTTCTTGGGCTTTAGCATATGATTTTTCAGTGATCTGTCTTATATCAAATATATGATCCATACAAGATCTACCTGCAGTAAAACCAGCCTGATCCTCAGATATTCTTCCCTCAATTGCTATTTCTAATCTATCCTTTAAAATTGCACTAAAAATTCTACTTATAGAGGACATGACACTAATACCTCTATAATTATTAGGATCCTTCCTATCTCCTTTCTTATAAATAGCAGATATGTATGATAAAGCCCAATCTTCAGGTATTTCATCCCCTTCCAAGATTTGATTGAACATCTTGCAAATAAGTCTTTGTAATAAAGGGGGGCCATACTTCCATAATTCCATCATAATTCCTCCAGGCCCACTTGCCTTTCCATTCCTTGCCTTCAATAGTGCATGCTGAACTTCCTCCTCCAAAATCGGCTCCATATGCGAGGGTAGTCTGTCATTACCAAAATTTTCACTTATTCCTCTTCTTTTTTCAGTCAAGAGACCCTTAAAATGTGTTTCCCATTTCTCCATGCTCACAAGTTGTGTCACTGGTGATGGATTATGGACAGTCCTCATTTTTTTTAAGGCTTTCCAAGCCTCTGCCGATCTTCTATATCCTAGCGTGTGGTCTATTTCCCCACAGTATTTTTCCCACTGCTCTTCCTTAGATAGTTTAACCATCTTCTTTACTTTCTTCTTACACCTCTTATACTCTTCAAAATCTTCTTCATTCTTTGTGCTCAGCCATTTTCGATAGAGTGCTTTCTTTTCTTCAATTACGCCTAATATATCTTTAGTTAACCATTCTGTTTTTCCTCTGTTCTCCTTTTCTATTCCTAAAGCCTCCTCAGCTGCATTCATAATAGAGTGTTTCAAATACTCGTACAGTTCTGCGGCACTCCACCGCCTCCGCCAGTTTATTCGTAAGCCTTTGCTGGTATAAATATTTCACACTACTTTCTTGCAGCAAGTGTACCATGTATCTTGGACTATCTAACATAGAAATTCCATTACTCTCTTCTCTCTCCTTTAGTTTTAAATTGGCCTTTATGGGAAAAGCAACTTTTGCGGTAACAATATGGTGATCGGATCCACACTCTACTCCCCTCTTCACCATAACGTCTTGTATCTTAATTGTACGTTTTATCTTAGTTATCACATAATCTATAATAGATTTTTGATTCCTAGATGATCTCACCCACGTAAACTTGTGGATATCCTTGTGTTTAAATTTCCCATTCATTATAACACATTCCTGTCCTGTGCAAAAATCTATCAATCTCCTACCATTATCGTTTATCGTATCTTCTCCCCACTGGCCTACAATCTCATCATTGATTTTCCTTCCCACTCTTCCATTAAAGTCCCCCATTACTAACATCTCACTACTGTCCGAACACTCATCCACCACCTCTCCTAAATCCTCATAAAAGTCTCTTTTATTATCTACTGTATCATCATCATTCGGACCATAGACCCCTATTATTTCTAACTTAACTCCAAACATAGACATCGTTATCCTTATTATCCTCTCATTTATTTCTTTCCAACTAACAACTTCTCGTTTCCATTTCTTCTTTATCAGGACAGATACACCTGATTTCGCTCTTGATGTTTTATCCACTCCGGTCCATATGTGGATATAGTCACCTATCACTTCTTGCCCTTGTCCTTTCTTTTTTGTTTCAGTCAATACTACAATGTCCATTCCCAGTGACTCAACTGCCTTAACCACCTCTATAATTTTCCCAGTTACTCCTTGTACATTCCATGTTCCAAATGATAAAGTCCGTTTACGCAGCCAAAGTCGATGCCTGTTAATCCGTCCGGCTTTAATATATTTGGGAAACGTAGCAGTTTATATTTTTATAAGACCGGGTAGCTAGCCCTGTGCTTAACCCCCTCCTTGGAGGACCAGGATTTTCTTTCAGGGTGGACTCCCTTAGCCTTTGTAGTGCCAACTACACCGCAAGGCAGCGGTAGTTTTCTGTCAGGGTTCTCTCCCTTAGCTGGCATGTCCCAATTATTGCGTCAGGATCTCGCATTTTCGCCCTTTCATGTCTTAGCTGCAAAATGCACCCAGGGACCATGACGAGGACATGCATGAATAGGACTTGGCAGGAATTCATAGCCTTTCTCAGGTTTTAGTGGTACATACTCACCAGCAGAGTGTGTCCCCCTGAGACCATATACTGCCCCTTTGGTCCCTTTTTTCTGCTTTTTCCCCTATTTATTTCAAGAACTCAAGTGAAGTTACACATCTTGTGGTAGTGATTTTTCTTGAGTGTTTGACATTGTCTTCTTCTGGTGCAAAAAAAGATGAGCATCCGGGTTGTCTCCCATCGTTTTTCCTAGCATGAACAAGAGTGGAGTCATTACTGCTTTTCGAACGACGAGCGTTGACTGCAGAAGGATCCAAAAGCCAGACACCACTACCAGTAGAAATTCAAGATCCGTAAATAATTCATTTTTGAGTTATGTGTGCTCATAATCATATATACCAATTTTAAAATATTATTCAAATCGTGTATAATAATGAGCACAAAAAATCTATCAATGTAAAAGTTAAGTCTCACATCTTAAAATATTCCTATATTATCCATTGTAACGCTTTAAAAATTGCATTACCGTACATTTATTATGGCTGGAACTTTAAGTGCAAATACAGTTTCAATATTAGCAGATTTATAATAATTCACAAATCATGTCCCTAAACTCTATGTGTACATCTAAAGTTTAAAACTAGGTTCGTATCTTTGCGATTCATGATCTTTCTCAATTCACCGATACAGCACATTTCTCTGCTCAGAAACATGAGGTACTTAACTGTCCAAGTTTGAGGTCTGATGAATATAGCTCTCGTTACACAATGGTTATTGTGTGCTCGCATTCAGTTATTAGCTGTGCGTGTTACAATCATATATTGCATGTCTGGATGTCATACCACAGGTAACGGCTTTCTTTGTAATTTGCAGTCAGTGCTCATGGACATTTCACTTGTGTTCCTAGCAGAACGCCTATAAAACTCATCCACATTAGCGAGCTAGTTTGGTTATCTATTTTCAATTTGGAATATTTTTAATTTGACCTCACCACCATCATAGGCCGTGCTATTAGAACTGGGATGTCAAGGTCAGAGCACGTGAAAGAATTTACGTGCTACCAAGCGCGCACGGGTTCCAACGAATCTATTCTGCAGGGAGTAGCGGTGAAAAGGAATTGATGAGCAAAATGAACTCTATTGGCGTACCACTGCAAGATGAATTAAACTGCTCTTCAGTAATAGATCATGTATTACGCTCATACAAGAAAACAAGAAAAAAAACATGTTTTGCAGCATATACCTCTGTAATAAATGCAATTAATTATAAAATAGTAGGATATAACAAATAATAAACATAGATTCTCTTTAACTTAACAGTTTTACATTATGAGGCCTATAATTAGTCTAATTATTATTAACTGTTACATAATCATGTACTAATATGAGCACCATCACACTTCTAGAAACAAATTTAAATTCCTGACTTCTCGCGTATTTTTGCCGACCCCAGCCTTCTTATGTGAGGTGAAATGATGTTTCCTGCAGCAAAATAATTTCTAATGGAAGACCTGAATTGGCCAACATTTCAAGTCCATTGACGTAAATTTTTCAGGCCCGCAAAGAAACTATATAGGCTTGCATTGTGAGTATTGAAATAAGTATTTTTATGATCCAAAAACACAGGCTTAGAGTCGGACGTAGGATATTCCTTTTACAGAATGATAGCCTATGTAAAACACAAAGTGTTAGGTAAAAAGTCGAATTCGGTAAATTTTGGACTTGGGATGTTTGTCAATTCAGGTATATTTTCTGGGTTTGATGAGTAAGGATCATAAAACAAATCCAACTTGGGCTGGAGTAAGTCAATATCTTTAAATTGTGTATGGAACTCTTCCCAGAGATTTTTTAAAACAGTGCAGCATTTTACACTGTTGAACAGAAGTTCAATGACTGAAGGCGTTAGAATTATAAAAATTGTGTTGTGCGATCTGTGACATCCACGATAAAATCTTCATCTGAAAGCTTTTAACAATAGTATCTGTCGACACAAATTAATTAATTCTTTCCTTGGGATCTCAAATTCAAAACGTTCAGATGCTCGAATATATCCTTGAGAAAGTTAAATTCCTCGATCCATAGAGTCAACGTCTCTATTTTTCTATTATTAATTCTGATAAATGTTCACGCAATTGAAAATATCCGGACAGAACTTTTTCTTGACTTAACCAAAGGATATCGTAATAGTAAGAAACATCGTCAAACTGAGAATTTATGTACGAAAATCTGGACAGTTTATAGACACAACTCGTAACTGACATGTAACGAGTCTACGCCATTACCAGTACACACTTTTCTTTGTACTTTATTCTGTAAACATAAATACAATGCTGTGAGGAAGAAGCTATACAATACATCTTCACGTTCATTTACTACTATTCAATGTCAATAAAAACAAACTAATTTGAATATTTATCAATCTGTAGATGAACTAATAATTTCAGGCGTTCGACACTGCTTGTCTTTGTAACTAAATAATTTCCACAAACCAACAAAGAGCATCACCTCATCTTTCACTTACATAAGAAGTCAAGAGTCTAGTCAGCCTGAAACTTATTGAAAGACTTCTTCGTCAATATGTAATGTACAACCCTTGTGTTCACCAGTGACTTGTACCAGCGTGCATTATATACGTGCTCTGATCAGCGCATAAGGGCTGTGAACACGTTTGCGCTCTCGTTGACATCACTGTAATAGAAGAACAAGACTGTTCTGACAGTTATCGCTCAGGACGAGAGATAAGTACTGTATTTGCCACGGCAACTCCATGTCAACCAACCAGGTCTCAACACGACACGCACATCCCTGGAGCAAATTGTGATAAACTACTACATTTCACAATAGTTCAATATACAAAGAGGCAAAAATATTATAATTTTAAGAAACTTTAAAGCCCTTGTGGCACCTCAAAAATTAAATATAAGAACTTAATATATTTTTCACATTCCTAAGCTAAGTGAAACATTTTAGAAAACAGATAAAAAACAATTTCATGTATAGATTCACTCCACCCTGATACATACATTGCATTTCGTTTATTTCACTCTAAATCTTACAGAATTCACAAATAAAACAAATTACTTAAAAATTCAAATACTAGAGTAACACCCCACAGGTAATGTAAAAATGTCATGCGTAATCATGATGAAAATGAAATTTTAAATGGCAAATGAAAAAATTAGACATATTCCAGGTAAATTAAATCGAAGAGACGCGACTAATGACGTGGTAAATTACCAAAACTTTCTAGAAATGTAAACGACGTCCATAAAGCATTAATGAACATGTAAATAGTATAAGCTTTTAGGCTTTCACGGTGCCTATAAATGGAATTAGACTTTTTCATAATCCACTGTGTCTTGACATTAAAAAGGGTTAAGGACTTTACTAATAGACGGTAGTATATTATACACACTATTTAAAGGGTGTAATTAATATTTTCTTATTGAAGTGTTGTATCAGTGAAGAAGTGTGTTGTGTCAGTGAAGTGTGTTGTGTAAGTGAAGTGTGTTTCTGTCAGTGAAGCTTTATAGTTTATAGTGGCAGTGCAAAATATTTAAACAGTAAAATGTTTTTGAAGTGTTAGTGAAATCAGGATAGAATGAGTGAAATGCGTCGCAGTTCCAGTGCAGTCAGTGAGTTGTCAGCGATATGAGTGTGATGCCGAAAAGTGCTTGTGCAGGTGTGAACATATACTCCTGGATTTTAGTTCGAAGTTAGGGTTAAGATACAAATTAGATTTACTTTAAATGTTATTTTAAGTGATCGTTCTTCATTTAATTTAGGATGCTCCCTGTTATTATTATTATTATTATTATTATTATTATTATTATTATTGTTATCATCATCATTTTAATTCTTATTAATTATTATTGTTAGCATTATTATTAATTCATTATTAATTGTATTTTTTATTAATTGTGTTTATTATTAATTGTCATTATTGAGTGTAATTAGTTACCACTGCCACAGAGAGTTCCACTCTGGTCTTACCCTGATGATGGAATCTGTATACGGTTCCGAAACGTTGGAAATGGCAAAGTTCCAGAATACGGTGGATTAACTAGAAGCCTAATTCCAATTAAAATAGTAGTTTGGCCGAAAATTATCTTCTAGGAAATGACGTTAATCAGATCAAATATTTTCCTTTGGAATTAAATTTGCTTTCTCTCCATAAAGAAAAATTATTTTATTAATTATGCAATATTGCCTCTGCTATTTCGAAATTAAAGCGACTGATTTCATCGTTATTCTTGAACCGAAAACGATGAGATGGTATTTATGTTGGAGAAATGACGATAAATTATCGTAATTAGAATTGCCTGCATGTACGCAATTGAATTATGGTTTGAATTCCCCGCAATGTAGGGGTTGCTGTTACGGCACATGACGCAATATGAGGGTGTGTTCTGTTATAGGTGAATCTCATGAGTTGAGTTAAGAGGGCGCTGCTTGTTAGAAGGTCATTTGAAGTCACGGCTTCGATGAGTGAGGGTCGTATGTTATGTTCGGGTGTAATAGACTACAGTGGAACTGCTGTAGGTTTCGTAACAATGAGTGAAGGAGTATTGCTTGTGTTTTCAATTTATCGAACAATTTTGTGTATTAGCTTTGCGTGTGGAAATTGTGCAAATATGTTTATGAAAGCGGGTTGGGATATATCTTGTTTTAGACGTAGAAAGTGAGCGTCTTACGAAGAAGAGAGGTGAGTTTGTGGATTTTGTCTTTTTTTATTTCATGATACTTTCAATAAGTATTGTAGAAGTGTGTTTGATTGTTGTTTACTGTTTCGTGGTCAACTCTTCTCCCCCCTAAGTTTTTATAAAAAAGAGATATGGGTTAAACGAGCGTTTTTCAACATGTGGCACACAAGGGTATGATTTAAAATCCCGCGGCACTCTCATATAATCTAAACCTATGGTTCCCAACCAGGGGGGATCTTTGAGGGTTTTACGAGGGGCTTAAGACCACAACATAAAATAATAGCGATAAATGTATATGCATTAATATGTAACATAAAATATTTTCAATTTAAAATGCATTATGTTTTAGTCAACATAGGGGGGAAATATTAATATGATAAATGGTGAAAGGGTGCATAGCGAAAAAAGATTCAGAAGAGAAACAAATTACACATTATTCTCCAATAGAAGTGCCCACACCTGTAGAGTAACGGTCAGCGCGTCTGACCGCGAAACCAGGTGGCCCGGGTTCGAATCCCGGTTGGGGCAAGTTACCTGGTTGAGGTTTCTTCCGGGGGTTTTCCCTCAACCAATACGAGCAAATGTTGGGTAACTTTCGGTGCTGGACCCCGGACTCATTTCACCGGCATTATCACCTTCATATCATTCAGACGCTAAATAACCTAGATGTTGATACAGTGTCGTAAAATAACCCAATAAAATAAAATAAAAACCAATAGAAGTAACACGCTTTTTCATATTTTTTATTTGAAGTTTATGACAGAAATATAACATTTAATAATAGAAAATTATTACAATGCAATATCAGTGTGGTAATTATGATGTTATACCTATTTTCTTAACTTATTTTAGGATATATTAACAAACATTATTATTACATGTTTTGTCGAGGTATTTAAATATACGATTTTCTTTCATAGAGACGAGTAACATGCTATATTTTTTAAAGTTTGTACGATATCTAAATCTACTGATCTGGCAACCCTTCCTGTGCGTCAGTAGTCCCCTTCTCTGCCGCCCGCATACCTACACTGTGTTTATATAATATTTTGTGCCGCATTCGCTGAAAGTAGACTCTTGTGGACTCACTTTTTTAATACTATTTTCACTTTTATTTTTATAATTTTTGCTACGACAACGTTTACTATTTTCATTTCCTCGTGGCACACCAGTGGATCACTCGCACCTGTTGAAAATGGCTGGTGTAGTGGGTGACAATAAATTGTAAATAGAATATAGAATATTCGTGTGGAAATAAACGAGGCTAAGAGGAAAGCAGTACAATAATGGGCGATTAACAGGCCTGTAACAATAGACGTTCGGGACGTAGAAGGGGAGAATCTTAGGAATAAGTTTATCTTGTCGTGCTAATGGAAAAAAAGCGTGATTCAGGTACTTTATTACTAAATTAATGAACACATTCAAATTTGTCATATATGACAATGTGAGTGACTGCAATAAAGCTTAACGACGTTTAGAGAAAGAAGTTTTCCAATATCTTAAGGACTTAAATGAATCACCAACAACATTCCTTTGATCAGAATTCAGGGCCCATAAGCAGCATAACGAGCACGTGTGGCGCGAGGTGCCGGCAATAGTTCCGCACTACGGCCGAAGTATGCAACACTACGAGGCTAGTGGCGGTGTTCCTGTTTAAGACAGCTCATCCGGATCACCGGAACTGCATCAACGAGTTTTTCAGTGAATCTATTTCCCATTATTCACCACTATATGTCTAATTGGTAAGTCACCGTTATACAGGTTAGAATAGGTTAGGTTATTTTTTTAAATTGATCATTTAACGATGTTGTATCAACTACTAGGTTATTTAGCGTCGATGAGATTAGTGATAGAGATTTTATTTGCCGAGATGAGGCCAAGGATTCGCCATAATTACCTGACATTCGCCTTATAGTTAGGGAAAACCGGCTTTTCTATAGCACGCGACACTGAAATTTGCACTTGCATTTTTTCTAAGTTCTACGGTGCAGGAATCTATAACAGGTTAGGATAACTTACGTTTTTCGTGTGCCTTACATCTGTGAAGGTTAGGTTAGTTTAGGCTTTTTTTCCTCGTTATTTAACGACGCTGTATGAACTACAATGTTACTTAGCGATGGGAGTGGTGATAGCGAGATGATATTTGGCGAGATGAGGCCGAGATTCGCCATATATTAGCTACCTGACATTCGTCTTATATTTGGGAAAACCTCGGAAAAATTCAACCAGGTAATCAGTCCAAGCAGGATCGAACCAGCGCCCGAGCGCAACCCTGGATCTACAGACAAGCGCCTTTGCCGACTGAGTTATGCCGGCGGCGTTTAAGCTTTTGGTATGCAGTATACTATGTGAAGTGAAATGTGCGTTTCGCGTTCATTCTCAAGTGTTCTATCTCTTCATTTCACGTGTTAAATAATCACTTTTAGTTTATCTATGCCGACCAGTTCTTTCCAATTTTTAGCTATTTTGTAATAAGTTTTTAAGTAATTTGGCGTCTTTAATGAATTCTTTACATTCAAAACTACTTTACCTCTGAAAACTAGACCATTTTTTTCAACTTTTTTCATCAAAAACATTCAGTGTCGCTTGCTATAGAAAACCTGGAAAACCTCGGAAAAACACAACCAGGCAATCAACCCAAGCGAGAATCGAACCCATGACCGAGCGCAACTTCGGATCGCTAGGCAAGCGCCTCAGCCGACTGAACTACGCCGGGGGCTGGTTAGGTTATTAAGGACTGCCTCTAAATTAGTATGTTTTCATAGTTTTCAGTGTGTAAAAATACGTCGAAAATGAAAGTTTAAAAAATTGGCTAACATGAGCAATTCTGTATTCTGTATGTATTTAGCATAATTTTGATAGATGGGACGCTTTCATAGTCCCCAAAACTTACAACAGTCTTTCACAATATATACCTTTGCAACGGACTTCACATTCCGAGATGAAACTTCGATATCTCCGCACATTACACACGGGAGAGAAAACGTACTTAAATAATTAAAACCTTTTTTACATTCCCTGTCCTCAACGTCACTTAAATATCCCCTCAACTTACCCACTAACCTTCTCATATAGGCTACCTCGATCTCATGTTAGGCCTACATACGTAGCTATTTCCTCATTTATCCCATCTAACCTATAACGAAACACAAATCAGACATCAGTTCCGTATGTGGTATGGGAAGATATCGAAGATTGGCCTATTCCAATATGTACTTCATCAACGAAAGGGATCACCATTTATATTTGCCTGTCTAGACATCTTATAAATAAATAAAGTAAATGATGAGTCAGGGTCACCATTTCCTAGCTTGCTTTAGAAAAATTCGAGAAAAGGAGTATCATCATTCTACAAGAGCAGAAAATCGAATATTGCATTTGGCTTCGTACAAATGTTGTGCTTATCTTTATGCAAACGAATATCATATTCTTTATAAAAGACTTTGTGTTTTTCCAAACCACCGAAGTCTGAAGCTTCAGCGATTACTCATTAGATACATATGTACAGTAGTGCAAAAAAAAAAAAAAAAACCCGGACCGACGGAATAAACAAGTCCCCGAAATGAGCCACTGCGCATGCCACGCCCGCATTCACAAGATAGCGAGTAATCTATTGAAATTGTTGTAGTTTCGACTGCTGACGTAGCCCATTTCGAAAGTCATTAGAAAATACGCTGGTAAAATTCATGTTCTGGTGAAATATCGCTGCAATGGAAAAGTATTGGAAATAAATTTGAATAAGGAACAAAAAAAAAGTTTCCGTCCCAGTTTAGGATTCGAACCACGAAAGTCTTAGTTACCAGTCTATCGTGCTGTGAGTGAACAAGCCTCTGAAATCAGCTACAAGGGTCGGTCCGGTTTTTTGTTGCCACTACTGTACATAATGGCATATTAGACTCTTTCTTCCACAAACAAGGTCATCCGAGTCAACTAGGGGTTTAGATGATCGAGTTCACTCCTTTCACAATATTTCGGACGTAGCTGTTGTGTTTACATCAATGGGCTGAGTTAAGTTTGTAGCTTAACAAGTCTTGTAGTTTGCGAATACTTGAAGCTAACGGTTCCTTAGGTTCAATTTCGCGCTTAGTGATGTCTACAGTAGATTCAATCGAAATGAGAAGCCAATTTGATGTTGCTTTGTTTTATTGAATATTGATTGAACAGCCGGTTATTTAATATAATTATGCAATCCTCTTAGACTGATCTACATGTCAGCTAACAAGCAAACATTCTGATGGGGACAGATTAAAAAGTTATTTTTTTTTCTTCCACCATGATAATAATGTCAAAAGAAGCGCTTATACAAATTTTGGCCACTCGACCGCAGTTACGAGGCCGTCTAGAAAGTGATTTTCCCTGGGGACGTTTACAGAAAAAAAGCATAATTGCATGGATAGATTTATTGAAACAGATACAGTAATTGTTGCGCTATTTGTCAACATATCCCCAACTGGAACTGAGACATTTGTTATACCATGGGATCAATTTTTGTATCCTTATGTTGTAGAAGTCAACCGTCTTGGATCGGAACCAGCGTTTGACAGCCGTCTGTACCTCCCTGTCGATTCCATGATTCCGTTGGGGACTATGTTGAAAAATAGCTCAAGAATTGCTGTGTCTGTTCCAATAAATGTTTTCAATGAAAAAGTGTTTTCTTTCTGTTAACGGCCTCTGGTGAACTTATTTTTACGGCGCTCGTAATTGCGGTCGTGTGGCCAAAATTTGTATAAGTAGGCCTACTCCTTTTGACATTAATAACATGGTGAAAGAAAAAAAATAACTTTTCTATCTACCCACAGCAGAATGTTTGCTTGTAAGTCAGGGTTTGAATCAGAGACTTTAAAATGGATTGCATAATAGAATTTCAAAATGAATAAATATATACATTTTTTATTTTAGGGCCTACTTTGTAAAGGTAAATACAGTAACTTAACCTATAAATGGACAGCTTCTGTATAAAAGTAAACCAAGTGATGTTAAAAAGTATTGAAAAACTATTGTATATAGTATTTGTTAAAAAATTAAAATGTAAGTAAATTGACGTAATAGTAGGCCTAATATGCGTTACAAGAGCGGTATGTTGATGTTTTCATGTTCGAGGAAAAGATTGAAAAAGCGAAACGTAGTTGAGCTTTTTTAATTTCCGAGAACATGAAAACAAACATACCGCTCGTGTATCGTACATTATTTTGTGCGAAGATTGTTTATTACATACCTGAAAGAGGAATTTCTAATTAGTTGCAATGAAATCTCCATCTTGGTTTCTGTTCAATGACGGCAACTTTTAAAAACCAAAATATCTATCTTCAACATTGTTGCTATAAAATGTTTTCTGTGTTTACTATATTCCAGCAGGCCGTGATATACGTCTGTCTTTTTTTCCCCTAGTCTATAAATGCGAACTTAAAACAAACGGTAAGGTTATGTAATGATTTATTTTTCATTTTAATATTTTAACAATATTATTTATATAACATATTGCAGTAATAACATCGGCATCTGGAATCTTGTTGATTTTTTCACGGCTTCCTTAATGTTACTTGCATTACAAATGCAGTAACTTTTGTAGTGTTGTAGAGTTTACTTAATTTTTGCAAATATTTAAAAACAATAATTGACAGTGCAATTTAGGTGAAATTGCAGTGGTAAGTTTCCAATTTATAATTATTACTATGTTAAACGTCTCTAAAAATAATATGTTAAAAGCCTAAAGCAGTAAAATGAATATGGCGCTTAAGCGTTAAGAAGAGGGAAATTGTTATGTGTGTTACGTTGGGAATACGGAATGTGGTATTTCACACTTACCGCGTATTGGTTTTGTGCGGAAAGCAAGCAAATACGCACGATCTCGCACAAAAGTTACATTCCTAACAC